>NC_137772.1:224721639-224936639 GCF_963455305.1 Plecotus auritus
TCTGGCAGGCGAGACAATGGTCACTAGGAACATGGCCTCTGCATGTGGCCAGGAATGTCCGTCTGACTTCTCCATGGCTTGTCCATCTGACCTTCAAAGTTACACAAGTGCATGCTCTCCCAGCATGGCCAATGGGAGCAGGACGGCTGGAGGGAGCGCGTGCCTGACAAAGGACTTCCGGGTCCTGTTTTGGGGACAGGACAAACCTGGGAGGGGCCTCATCTCTGAGGGCCAGTGCCCAAGGGTGGGTTCTGGGACCCGGATGGAGCAGGAGAGGTGTTTATCTGGAGATGCAGGAGTGAGTCACGAGAGTGGATGGACATGTGGAATATACTGAAGGCGAGGAGAACGATCTCTTCCCTGTACTCTTGTTGTCGTTGATCCTCATCTGAGGGTAATCTTCCTGTGGATTTTCAGGGAGAGTAGAAGGGAGGGAAGGGGAGAGAGAGAGAAAGAGAGAGAGAAACATCTATGTGAGAGAGATACATCAACTGGTTGCCTCCTGGAGGTACCCTCTGGGGCAGGGAGAGAACCCGCAACCTAGGTACGTGCCCTTCACCAGGAATCGAACCCGCGACCCTATGGTGCATGGGACTACACTCTAACCAGAGTCACACCGCCAGGGCCCCCTATGCCTTTATTTTTTATTTTTATTTTTTAAATCTTTATTGTTGAAAGTATTACATGTCTCCCTTTCCCCCCCCCCCCATGGACCGCTCTAGCCCTCCCTCATCCTCCATCCCTCTACTTTTTAAATTCTTGACTAATTGACCCCCTGAAGTTCTTGACCCCTGAAGCAAAAGACAGATTTCTGAAAAAAAGCATAGAAATTATCTATAATAATAAAAGCAAAATATGCTCATTAGACCTTTCAGACGAAGCCAGGGCTGCAAGGGAAGCCCGGGTCCCGGGTGCCCATCGGCAGCTGGAGGGAAGCCGGGTCCCGAATTTCAGGCATCCGGCCTCTAGTTTGGTATAAGCCTGACCTGACGCAGGAGCCTGCATAAGGAAATCACTCAGGGGGTGCTCTTATGCTGGTTGGGTGAAGGGTGGAAAGTTCTAGAAAGATGGGATGGGACAGAGGCAATGAGGTCAGTGCCGGACCTGGAGGAAACGTGACAAAACGTGTCCACTCCGATGCCTCTGTGGCTCTGCGTCTGGAGACAAGTATGGCCTCGGGCCTGCAGAGGGCAGCACCTCTCACATCAGGGCCCATGACCCGCCCAGGGACTTGGCAGAGAGTCCTGCCCGCCCTGCCCTTTCTCAAGTCCTTCAGCTTCAAATACCCAAACGCCACGGGGCCGTCTTTGGGGTGGTGTGTCCTGAACCCCGTCAATACATGCAGTGGACCGTGAGGCAGCTGAACCAGGAAGGAGATTCCCACACAGGCTACCACCCGGTGACCCTTGAGGACATTATGCTCAGTGACATCAGCCAGTCCCAGGAGGACACACCCCGTGTGATCCACTTCTCTGCAGCCCCTGCAGGCGAGGAATTCATAGACAGAAAGTAAATGCTGGCGTAGGGGGCTGGGCAGGCGGGCTGGGCAGGCGGGAGAGGAATTAGTGATTCATGGGGTAGAGTTTCTGTTCTGCAAGATGAAACAAATTTGCAAATTCGCAATGGTGATGTGTGCACAGCCTTGTGAATGCACTTAAGGCCACTGAACTGTGCCTTTAAAAAAAGGCTACCGTGGTAAACTGTGTGTGAATTACAGCCAGGGCTGGGAAGCTGGGCTGAGGTGGGGGCTGCAGGGACACAGGGCTGTCCCTGGGGCGGGGAAGGTTGGCCAAGGTGTGTGGCTGTGGAAGGACCGGAAGCCAGCCTGGGGCACTGAGGGGGGACAGTGACAGAACAAGACACCTGGCAGGGGGACAGAGAAGCCGAGGCCGCCCACAGGTGTGGGTTTGGTTACTGGGTGAAGGGTGCTTGCCCTCATTTTGCGGGACTGCAGGGAAGAAGTGCGTGGGCCCCCTGGAGCCCGTGGGTCCCCGCTGAGCCAGCACAGTCTGAGTGGGCGCCTGTCTGCGTGCACCCTCCCATCCAGGGACCTAAGCCCAGTCCACGCACCCGCCTGCTGCCCTTTGAGAAGGTCCGGAGTCTCGTTGGTTGTTCGGGAAGTCACCACTTTCGCTTCATTATGAATTCTGAGTTGTCACCCCTTGGGGAAACCCAGGTCCTGCAAGTTTCGGGATGCCACAGTTCGGTCAACCCGTCACTACATAAACTTAAAAGTGAAACTGAAATGGAAACTTCGCTCACTGTCCTTAAATGAGAATCTCCACCACTTGCCATGCGTTGAGACATCACACACAACTGCAGGGAACCACAGCAAAGCCATTACACATGCCGTGCAGATGCCGGGCCTGCTTAAGGCCTGGGAAAAGGGGAATGACCACGTGTCGGGAAGATATTAAAGACCTCAGTGGGCAACTGCTGCTTCCTCCCTGACCTCAGGGATGAAGAGGAACTGCAGGGGCCGCTGACCCTTTCCAGGCCATCCCTGTCATTTGGAGTAGGGAAAACGCCCCCACCCTCCCTCAGGTGCAGGTCGGCCCTTCCCAGGCCCCGCCCCACAGGCCGCCTGCCCCTCCCAAACCCCGCCCCACAGCCCATCTGCCCCTCCTAGGCCCCGCCCCACAGCCCGTCTGCCCTCCTAGGCCCCGCCCACAGCCCGCCTGCCCCTTCTAGGCCCCGCCCCACAGCCCATCTGCCCTCCTAGGCCCCGCCCCTCAGCCGTCTGTCTCTCCTAAGCCCCGCCCCATAGCCCATCTGTCCCTCCTAGGCCCCGCCCCACAGCTTGTCTGTCCCTCCCAGGCCCCGCCCCACAGCCCGTCTGTCCCTCCTAGGCCCCGCCCCACAGCCCGACTGCCCCTCCCAGGCCCCGCCCTAAAGTCCGTCTGTCGTCCCTAGGCCCCGCCCCTCAGCCCGTCTGTCCCTCCCAGGCCCCGCCCCACAGACCGTCTGTCCCTCCCAGGCCCCGCCCCACAGCCCGTCTGCCCCTCCTAGGCCCCGCCCCAAATCCTACCAGCCCGGGTGAAATGACTGACGGGTAGGACGACCTGTCCGCCCGCCGGCTCCTTCACTTAGCCCGAGGGGTGGGGCCAGGCGCGCTGACGTCACTCAGGGAACCCCTGGGCGGTGGCTGGGAGGCCGCGCGCGGGGCAAGAGTTGGTGTGGTTAAAGACTGAGTGAACGGCGGACCGTGGACCTCAGACCACGCATCCCGGACCCCGACCCGCCGCCGCTATGTGCGATTCCGAGCGTGGCTGGAGCGTGTCCTTCGTGGGCTGCGGCTTCCTGGGCTTCTACCACCTCGGGGCGACCCGCTGCCTGAGCGAGCGCGCCCCGCACCTCCTCCGCGACGCGCGCATGTTCTTCGGTAGCTCAGCCGGGGCGCTGCACGGCGTCACCTTCCTCGCGCGTATTCCCATGGGTACGTCCGGGGCTGCACGGGCTCCTTGCCAGGAGGGGGCGCCCGCAGGCTTGGGCTGCGGGCGACTCCTAAGGGTTGCGGGGTGCCCGGTGGATCCGAGTTTGGACGCGGACACTGCAGGTACATCCGGGCGCCTCCGCAGACAGATGCCCCCTCCACTGCGTCCTCTCGCCTCGCGGGTGGGCTCGGTCGCCAAGTCTGGGAAGGGGGCGCGCCTTGGGAGCGGCTCCTCTGGGCGTGGGAATCCTGAGCGCCTCCCCTCCTCACCCCCTTCTTGAGTCCGTGCTGGAAGGAAGGCCTGTTCCCCAGGCCTGAGCGCGTCTTCCAGGGAATGCGACCCAGGAGGCAGAGGGTGGAGCTGGTCCCAGTGGTGGGTATCGCTGAGCTGAGTGCCCACGGGAGGGTCGATTTGCTCTGGGTCTTACCAACCAGATGTGGGCTGTGGACTGTGCCCCACGGTGGGCACCTGCTTTGTTTGGGAACTGAAGGGACTGGAGACACCATCACCAACCATCTCTTCTTCCTCCTCCTGCGCCTTTTGTGCGCTCGCCCTAGGGAGTGGGGGGCGTTGGATGGGTCTCAGGCAGCTGGCAACTCTTTGGAGTCCTGGAGACCAGCTGGTTTGGCTATGAGGAGGTTGGGGGCGGGGGGAGGTGTTGTGTGTGTGAAGGAGGGTTTGAAAGTTATCTCCTCTCCTTTCCAGTGATTCAGGTCCTTCCTAGGGGCTGGCGGGGCCCCTGGACCTCCCCACACCATGCTCACCCTCCGCACCCCACTCAGTGCCCTTTGAGTTTTGTCGGAATTAACGTCTGTGCATGTGGAAGCCATTGGGGGGAGGGGGGGGAGGGAGGCTTGTGCCTAAAGGACTGGGGTGCAGCCTCCTCGGCTTGGGGTTCCCAGTCAGGGGGTAGAGCTGGGTGCAAGGGGTAGTGTGGAGCTGCTGGCACCCAAAGGTCCCCAGAAGGAAGATCATGCGCCTCATCAGCCCCAGTTTACCTGGGCTCCTTAGGGACTCACTCTTGGCTGCAACCAGGGGCTGCTGGGTGGGACACAGCCCGCAGGGCTGCCTTTGCGCTGGGGACCAGGAAGCTCCTGCCAGGAGACCCTGCCATTGGAGGGACCCTGGGCTGAGTGGGAGGTGGGGTCAGGAGGCCGCCCTGGCTGCCTTCTCCTTGCAGGGGGAGAGGAGCAAAGGGCAGGGATGTGACCTCCAGGATGGCCCGTCCTCCTCCCCCTCTCCCCCGGGCTATAGCAGTGCTAAAGCCAGTCCTTGTACCCCAAGGTGACCTGTAGCCACCCACGTGGTTGAACGTTTAACTGGGGCTGTGACCCCAGGACTGGAATGCAGTGCAGAGCAGTGCAGGGGTTCGGGATAGGCAGGACAGGCCGAGCCTGGGGCTGTGCCTGCAGCACAGGGGGAGGCAGGGACCACCACGTCCCTGGAAAGTGGTTCTGGAGGTTCTGGCAGGAGCGGTTCCCAGGTTCTTGCTTTAACCTCCTGCCTCATGGGCGGACCTCCAAGGAGCCTTTCCCAGGGGCTGCAACTTGGGCAGAGCTTCTGAGAGCGCATCCTACCCAGGCTGACCTGGCAGGAGAGCCTGGCAGCCCTGCCCGCTGGGTGCACATGTGCCCCTTCCGCCTGGACTCAGGGGGCCATGCAGGTAGGGAGACACAGCCTCACACTGAAAACGCACAGTCTCAGACTGAGAGGCAGTGAAGTGACTTCCCGAGGCTGCTGAGAGGCGGAGGCTGGTGAGAGGTGGAGGCTGGTGAGAGGTGGAGGCTGGTGAGAGGTGGAGGCAGGTGAGAGGTGGAGGCTGGTGAGAGGTGGAGGCTGGTGAGAGGTGGAGGCTGGTGAGAGGTGGAGGCTGGTGAGAGATGGAGGCAGGTGAGAGGTGGAGGCAGGTGGGAGCTGGAGGCTGGTGAGAGCTGGAGGCTGGTGAGAGGTGGAGGCAGGTGGGAGGTGGAGGCAGGTGGGAGCTGGAGGCTGGTGAGAGCTGGAGGCTGGTGAGAGGTGGAGGCTGGTGAGAGGTGGAGGCAGGTGGGAGCTGGAGGCTGGTGAGAGCTGGAGGCTGGTGAGAGGTGGAGGCAGGTGGGAGAGGGAGGCAGGTAGGAGGTGGAGGAGGCAGGTGGGAGCTGGAGGCTGGTGAGAGCTGGAGGCTGGTGAGGGGTGGAGGCAGGTGGGAGAGGGAGGCAGGTGGGAGGTGGAGGCAGGTGAGAGTTGGAGGCTGATGGGAGGTAGAGGCAGGTGGGTGGTGGAGGCAGGTGGGAGCTGGAGGCTGGTGTGAGCTGGAGGCTGGTGAGAGGTGGAGGCAGGTGGGAGAGGGAGGCACGTGGGAGGTGGAGGCAGGTGAGAGCTGGAGGCTGGTGAGAGCTGGAGGCAGGTGGGAGAGGGAGGCAGGTGGGAGGTGGAGGCAGGTGAGAGTTGGAGGCTGATGGGAGGTAGAGGCAGGTGGGTGGTAGAGGCAGGTGGGAGCTGGAGGCTGGTGAGAGCTGGAGGCAGGTGGGAGAGGGAGGCAGGTGGGAGGTGGAGGCAGGTGAGAGCTGGAGGCTGGTGAGAGGTGGAGGCAGGTGGGAGAGGGAGGCAGGTGAGAGTTGGAGGCTGATGGGAGGTAGAGGCAGGTGGGTGGTGGAGGCAGGTGGGAGGTGGAGTAAGGTGAGAGCTGGAGGCCAGTGGGAGGCAGAGGCCAGTGGGAGGGGGAGGCAGGTGAGAGCTGAAGGCAGGCTTCCCGCCCTGGTGCCAGCCTGGTGTTCTCTGCCCTTTGGAGCGTCAGGCCTTCCTGCTAACGCCTGATGCTGAGGCTTCCCTGGCTCTGGCTCTTGGGGAGTGGGGTGTGGAGAGGGCATCGGGCCTTGAGGCTCGTTCTCCGGGCCAGGCCGGGAGGGCGCTGTCATTTTACATTTCCTAGAAATAGGATGCAAAAAGTAAAGACACAGTGAAGTTAATTTTATTCATCGCAATATAACCCAACAGTATCCTTCTCCCATTTAGTACGGACACAAGTGTTTTGAGATATTTTACATTCTATTTTTCATTAAGTTTGAGATCCTCTAACTACATCTCAGTTTGGACGACCCCCATTTTAAGGGCTCTGTAGCCACGTGAGAACACAGCTCCCTCCGCCTGGTTCCTGGTCTTGCTACACATGGGTCCCTCTCCAGGGTGGCACCTCCATCCCTTTGTGTGCTTGTCTCCCCCCACAGACCGGACTCTGCAGGTCCTCACAGACATGGTCCAGTCCGCCAGGAGCCGGACCCTGGGCGTCCTCCACCCGTCCTTCAGCATCGTCAGGTTCCTCCGCGAGTCCCTCCACAAACACCTCCCGGCCGACGTCCACAAGCTCATCTCAGGCAAAATGTGCATCTCGCTCACCCGAGTGTCCGACTGGGAAAACGTCCTGGTGTCCGACTTCCGGTCCAAGGACGAAGTTGTGGACGTAAGCAGGGGCCTGTCTGGGTGCTGGCAAGGGAGAGGCTGTTTCATTTTGGGCGTCACACGGAGAGGCGGGCGCAGGCCACCTGCCCATTTCTCAGCGGCACAAGCACCTGGCTGGCCGGGACGTACACACTGTGCCTCCGTGGTCTGGGCCACAGCATGGGAAACCCTGCGTGTTCCAGCACAGGTTGCATGTTAAAGGATGGCTCCCGCTTGGCTTTGCCCACCTTGTCAGGGCCCTGTCCCTAGGTGTCCCTCCTGCACGGGAAGCGTGTTCCTGCATGAGAACAGCTTGAGGAAAGCAGCAAGAGGCGGAGCCTCTGTCCTCAGGGCCCAGCCCTGAGGAGGTTGTCCACAAGGTCACAATACCAGTTCACCTGCCTGAAGCCTTTCATGGGGGATTAATAGACACCTCACTTCACACACGTCTGCATAGCAGAGCAGCCTGGCGCATAGAGCCAGCAGCATCTAGCAGCCAGAATCATCTTTGAACCTTATTTCTGGAAGTTTCTTCTAGACAGCCAGCACCTGTCCCCTCCCACAGGCGTTCCTCTGTAAGTCAGTGTTGGGTGCTGCTTAATGCTCTCCGGCCGGTGCTACGCCATTGTGGTCCCTGGACCCGCGTGGACATCACCTGGGGGCCTGTGAGAACTGCAGTCTGAGCCGGCCCCTCCCCCCCCCCCAAAGCTGCTGCCTCAGAATCCTGGGCTGGGGTCCAGGGCCAGGGTGTCAGCCAGCTGGCGTCTGATCTAGTCCTTCCCAGTCAGTCATCGCATCCACAGCTCCAGGTCAGGTCTGCGATGGCCACTGAGACTGTCGTGGGCAGCAGGGACATGTACTTGGGGCTGAAATGCACTTGTGTAGGTTGGTTCATTGTTCATTCAACCCATTAATTAAAGTGCCTACTGTGTGCAAAGAGTGCTTTCAGACTAGCTCTTCTCACACATAGAGAGAAGGCTCAGGGAGGCCGAGGGGAATGAAGGGCCTACTCTTTGCCTGTGGTTTCACTCCCTTTTATCTTCACAGGCCTTGATCTGTTCCTCCTTCATCCCTTATTTCTGTGGCTTAATCCCTCCGACCTTCAGAGGTGTGGTAAGTCTGTTTTTATACTGTGTTTACATAGCTCCTGCCTGCAGGGTGCTGGGCTCAGGCATCCTAACACAGGGCCTTCTGTCTCTCAGCTTTGAGACAGTGATTCCATAGCTGCTGTGTCTGCACCCTGCCCACCTCCAGCCCAACTCACCAAGAATCCATTATCTGGCTTTCGGGAAGGTGAGGTGGTTCATGTCATCTTCACCGGAGCACCGAGGACAGGTGCCCCATGGCCTAGTTAAAGAATAAGACACTTAAGACTCAGCAACTCCCTTAAGTAGAGCTTCCTTCTCAGGGTGGAGACTTTCCATGCTGTCTGGGACTGACTGTCCTGTTAGCCCGGGGTTTGGGGCAGAGCTGCGACAGAGCCGTGGTTGAGTTCCATCAACAGATCCTCGGTGTAGACACATACGGCTGCTTGTGAGCCCTGCGCGGGCAGAGTCAGAGTGAAGTGTGTGCTCTGCAGGCTCTGGGCTGCGCAGCAGCAGGGGCAGCTCCCTCTAGGGCAGCCATTATCCACTGGAGCTGATTGGTCCCCACCCGGGACATCTGTCCTGTCTGCGGACAGTTGAGGATGTCACATTGGGGCAGGGCTCCTGGCATTGGTTTGGAAGGGGCAGACTGTCCAGCCTGTACCAAACCTGCCTGCCCAGCCGAAAGTGTTGAAAGAGGCTCCCCAAACCCGGTCCTCCTCGGGTCAGCTGTGGTTCTGAGAAGCCTCTGCCCATAATCTGAGCACCAGGAAAACTCCTGCCCAGAGCTTCTGACAGGATGTGTTTCCTCTCTCCCTTACAAGCGGTACGTGGATGGAGGGTTTACTGACAGTGTACCCTGCTTTGATGACAAAACGACCATCACCGTGTCCCCGTTCCTTGGGGAGCATGACATCTGTCCTAAGGTCAAGTCCACGAACTTCCTGTATATGGACGTGTCCAAGCTCAGCCTCCGCTTCTGCTTAGAGAACGTCCACCTGATAAGCCAAGTAGTGTTCCCCCCGGATGTCAAGGTGAGTGGGGCTGTTTGTTCAGCTCTGTGCTCCGGTTTCCCTGGGGACCCACTAGTGTGGTTCACTACACAGACAAACCAAAGCAGACCCCTCAGTGAATAGGTGCCCCACTCTGATTGTGGGAATCATCTGGGGACATTTAAACTATGCTGCCCGAGGTGTAGCAGATCTACCTAATACACAGTCACAAACCCAAACAGGCACCCAAAATGGAGAGATAAAAAAAACAACCCCCAATGACAGAACAAGAGAATTCTCCAATAGCAGACCTAAATGAAATGGAGATACGAAATTCATTTGATATAGATTTCAGAATAATGATGGTAAAGATGCTCAACAGCATGAGAAAAGATACAGTAAATATGAAAAAAGAACAGTCGGAAATAAAGATTGACATAGCACCAATAAAGAACACATTGGAAGGAAATCACAGCAGATTAGGGGAAGCTGAGGATGAGATCAGTGAATTAGAAGACAGGGTAGAAAAAAATCACTCAATCAGAGAACCAAAAAGAAAAAAACAATTAAAAAATAAGAGGGCAGTTTAAGGGAGCTGTGGGACAACATGAAACATAACAATGTTCGCATAATAGTTGTGCCAGAAGGGGAAGAAAGTGAGAAAGGGATATAAAACGTGTTTGAAGAAATAATGGCAGAAAACTTCCCTAACCTGGTGAAGGAAAAAGTCCCACAAGTTCAGGAGGCACAGAGAGTCCCAAGCAAGAACCCAAAAAGGCCCTGGCTTGGACACATCATAATTAAAATGCCAAAAATTAAAGAGAAAGAATCTTAAAGGCAGCAAGAGTAAAGCAATTTGTTACCCACAAAGTAGCTCCCATAAGGCTGTCAACTGATTCCTCATCAGAAACTCTTCAGGCCAGAAGGGAATGGCAGAAGTATTCAAGGTAAAGAAAAGCAAGGATCTGAAACCAAGATTACTATATCCAGCAAGGCTATCATTCAAAATAGATGGTAAAATAAATAGCTTCCCAGACAAAAAAAAAAGCCTAAAACAGTTTATCACTACCAAGCCAGCATTGCAAAAAATGCTAAAGGGACTGCGGTAATGACAAGAAATAGAGAAACCTGGGCATGCAGGATTAAAGTGGCAATAAATAAGTACCTATCAATAATAACTTTAAATGTAAATGGATTAAATGCTCCAGTCAAAAGGTGTAGGGTAGCTGAATGGATACAAAAGATGACCCAACTGTATGCTGTCTACAAGAGACCCACCTCAGAATGAAAGACTCACATCAGATGAGAGTGAAGGTTTGGGAAAAATTTTCCATGCAAATGTAAACAAACAAACAAACAACAGGCTGGGGTGACAATACTACTATCTGACAAAATACTCTTCAAAGTGTAAGCCATCATAAGAGACAACAAAGGTCACGCCATCATACTAAGGGATCAATCGAACAAGAGGATATAACCCTGGTAAACATATATGCACCCAATATAGGAGCACCTAAATATATAAAAAAGCTTCTCAAGGACTTTAAGGGAGAGATCGACAACAATACAGTTACAGTAGAGGACTTTAACACCCTGCTGACTTCACTGGATAGATCATCCAGACAAAAAATTAAGAAGGAACCAGTGACTCCAAAGGACACACTGGATCAGATGGATTTAATTGACATTTATAGAACACTAGAGGCCCAGTGCACGAATTCATGCACCAGTGGGGTCCCTCATCTTGGCCTGCGGGATCAGGCTGAAACCGGTTCTCCGACATCCCCCAGAGGGTCCTGGATTGCAAGAGGGTGCAGGCTAGGCCGAGGGACCCCACCAGTGCACGATCGGGGCTGGGGAGGGACGTGGGAGGTTGGCCAGCCGAGGAGGCACTGCAGGAGGGCTCCAGGGCATGTCTCGCTTAGTCCCAATTGGCCGGACCCCAGCATCAAGCTAACCTATCAGTCAGAGCATCTGCCCCCTGGTGGTCAGTGCATGTCATAGCTACTGGTCTGCGGGTCGATTGTCTACCCCCTGGTGGTCAGTGCACATCATAGCGAGTGGTTGAGCGGCCTTAGCCTATCATTAGCATATTACCCTTTGATTGATTGAACAGCCAACCAGATGACCGGACACTTAGCATATTAGGCTTTTATTATATGGGATTTCACCCCAAAGCTGCAGTATATACATTCTTCTCAAGTGCACATGGGGCATTCTCAAAGATAGACCACATGTTAGTATACAAAACAAGTCTCTACATGTTCAAGACGATTGAAATCATATCAGGCATCTTCTCAGATCACAGTGTTATGAAAGTAGAAATCAGCTACTGTAAAAACAGCCCAAAACATTCAAACACATAGAGGCCGTGCCTGGTCCAGGGAGGCAGCTCAGCGTTTGAAGGGGCCTTCAGTTTAAGTGAGTGAGGCTTGGTGACACTGCCCAGGAGCTCACTCATTTGCTTTGCTTACAGGTGCTTGGAGAGTTATTCCTACGAGGGTATTTAGACGCGGTCAGGTTCTTGGAAGAAAACAGTATGTATGGGCTGGGGGGCAGAGGTGCGCTTTTTGAAAAATATGGTTTTATTGATTTCAGGGAGAGAGAGAGGGAGAGGGAGAGGAAGAGGGAGAGAGAGATAGAAACATCAATGATGAGAGAGAATCATTGATCGGCTGCCTCCTGTATACCCCCTGCTGGGCATTGAGCCCACAATTTGGGCATGTGTCCTCACAGGGAATAGAACCGTGCTCTCCTGGTTCATGGGTTGACGCTTACCACTGAGCAACACTGGCCAGGCCAGATGTGCCCTTTTCATCAGCTGTTTGTTAGCAGCTTTGGAGAGCCCCAGATGATGTGACATCACGTGGTGCTCCCCACCTTCACCATCTGTCGGGCTCAGCCCTCCAATTAGCTCCGCTACCCAGGAACCCTCTGCCCCATTTTACAGATGGGGAAGTGGAGGCTTGGAGAGGTGAGCCGGGGACCACACTCCACTCCCTGAGGGGCAGAGCTGGGATTTGAACCCGGGATGTCCCTGCTCCAGGCGCTCTCCTTACGCAGTGTCCCCTGTTAGTTTCACAAGGGCTTTCCATGGCTTCCGGGCCTGGGCCCCAGGGATAGCAATGAGAAGGCTTTGCGGAGGCCACCTCCCTCCCTGGGCCTGTTTCCACGTCTGTGTCGAGGGGAGCTGGGATTCAAGTATGTCCAGGTGATTCCTGTCATTGTGAAGACTGGCATGTGGCCCAGCGTTTGCACGCTCCGTGCTGGGTTTGGGTTCACATATGTCAGCAGGTCCTCAGGCAGCTGGTCCCTGGGGTCATGCAGGGGACTCATGGCGGGGGGGAGGGGGCAGGTGATGTCTCCTGGGAACACATCTGTACCTGGGGCAAGCTTTGTACCAGGGGGTGAGCCGCGTGTCTGAGGGAGGCCCCAGGAGAGATGTAGAGAAGCATAAATGGGAGGGGTAATCCGGGAGCGCCAAGGGGCGTCCAGGGGAAGCCCCTGGTCTTTGTAACCGGAGGGTGGAGGCAACAGGTGAGCCAGGGCAGCCGGGGCCTCTGAAGCTACTGCCCCCCACCCCCCAGCGCCTCCACCCTGTGCGCCAATTCCGAGGGAGCTGGGAGCCCCTGTGGTGTTGGCTACTGCACCCCAACTCCTGGGGCAGCGCCCCCCACCGCCCCACACTCCCGTGCCTAATACTGCTTTCAGCGTCGTGTGGTGGAAGAGGGCCATGACTGATGTCAGGCCTGGGTTCAAATCCCGCTCTGCCACAGACGGGCTGTGTGGCTGTGGATGAGTCTCTTAACCTCTCTGTGCTTCCCATTCCTCAGTGGAAAAGGGGAGATGCTGATAAAAGTAGCAGCTGAACGGCTGCTCAGGGCCTGGCTGGGAAGCTCCTAATCAGGGCCGGGGACGCAGGCTTAACGAGCAGTGCCTGTTGCCCTCGTCCATCCCGCTGCTCCTGAGCTGATCCAGGCGGGCAGTGTCCGGTGGCTGCTGGCCTCGCTGTCATGGGTGGGTGGGTGTGTGAGTAATGACCCCTGTCTCTGTGCCCTGCGTAGGCATCTGTGACAGGCCCGCTCCGAGCCCGAGTGTGCCCTCGGGGGCGCCCGAGTTCCTTCCGTTCTCCTGGGAAACCACGCACCCCGAGGCTTCCCCAGGGCCGGCTGCCTGGCAGAGGAGGCCGGAGGTGGCCGAGCTGCTGGACCACCTGCGTGTCCACCTCCTGCCCTGGGACGAGAGCATCCTGGAGACACTGTCGCCCAAGCTCATCGCAGGTGTGACGCCTCTGGGCGGGAAGGGGGGCGCTGCTTTCTGTTGCTGAGACGAAAAGGGCTTCTCTCCCCGGTTGGGGTTGGGGTTGGGGAGGAGGGTGATGCTGCCACGGGGAGGAGATGAGGCCCCCCTCCTGGCACCATCCCCCCCACCCAGGCGCCGTGCTCAGCCTCCCTTCCCACGTGTACATGGCCAGGAAACACCACACTCCGCTGAGCCCGTTTTGAGTTAAGCGGGCATGCTCCCAGTGCCTGGGGTCCGGGCACACCAGATTTGGGGGGCCCCGAGGGTGGGCCCCTTCTTTCAGAACATCATTCTCTGCCTGTGCACCCGTCTCCAAGCCTTCTTTCTGGAGGAGCCTGTCTGCCTCCCCCTCCCCAAACCCACAGCTTTGAACTTGTCATTGAACGACGGTAGGGCATTTGATCCTGTGGTCAGACACCAGATGGACCCAGGAGTGCACAAACCAGACCCATTCGGGCGTTTGGAGGAACTCCAAGATAAACAAGACGCTGATGCCCAGGTGGCTACGATTTGAGGCGTCCTGAGGCCTTGACGAAGGGGAACCAGAAGCCAGGGCTCCAGGCAGAAGAGGGAGTGTTGGGAAAGCCGTAAGGCGGGCGGGGTTGCGGTCCGTGTGTCCTCCAGGGAGAGCCGCCAGTGGAACAGAGTTGTCCCGGGGCCCGGGCCGTCCCAGGGCTGTTCTGGCCGCACTCCCTGCTCGATGGCAGGCGCCAAGCTCCTGCCTCTTTGGCAGCAGGGATGTGCGTTTCACTGACACCCCAGGCAGCCTCGGGGGAGGTTACCCTGGTGGCAACACCCTCCCCCACTGGTATCTTTCAGGACTGAGTGAGGCCCTTAAACCCCGAGATGGCTGCCTGAGCAAGATTTGCAGCTTCCTGCCGGTGAAGGTCATGTCTTACGTGATGCTGCCCTGGACACTGCCCGTGGAGTCCGCGGTCGCGGCGGTCCAGAGGTGAGCGCTGTGGGCGGCGTTGTCTGCGCTGCGATCCTCGGCATGTCTTTTACTCAGCCTTCTCCAGGTGGACCTGGGTGTCTCCTTTCCTCTTAGCGAGTGGAGCCAGCATGTCCTTAGTCCATCTTTTAGAGTCCAACCCGTCCTTCAACATCCAGCTCTGCTGTCCCGCCCGGGGTGCACCTTTCCTGGTCCCTCCCGCCCCTGCAAAGTAGCCCCCTGTTCCCACACCACCTTGCCCTGCGTGGAGGTGCAGGCCTTTATCAGAGCCCAGGCATGGGGTCCTTTTAGTGTCCAGGGGTGGGGAGTCTGTGGAGACTGTGGTCAGGGTTCCTCTGCCTGACTTGCCCGTGGCCAAGGGCAGTCGGTCTAGGGGAGGGGGTGGTGTCTCCACTCCACGCTTCAGGCATCTTGAATCTGGGAAAACCAGGCTTCTCCTTTATTTATTATTATTATTATTATTTTTAATTTAATAAATCTTTATTGTTCAGATTATTACAATTGTTCTTTTTTCCCCCCATAGCTCCCCTCCACCCGGTTCCCACCCCACCCTCTGCCCTTACCTCCCCCCCACTGTCCTCATCCATAGGGGTATGCTTTTTGTCCAGTCTCTTCCCACACCTCCCACACCCCTTTCCCCCCAAGAATTGTCAGTCCACTCCCTTTCTATGCCCCTGATTCTATTATATTCACCAGTTTATTCTGTTCATCAGATTTTTTATTCACTTGATTTTTAGATTCACTTGTTGATAGACATGTATTTGTTGTTCATAATTTTTATCTTTAGCTTTTTCTTCTTCTTCCTCTTCTTAAAGAATACCTTTCAGCATTTCATATAATGCTGGTTTGTTGGTGATGAACTCCTTTAGCTTTTTCTTATCTGTGAAGCTCTTAATCTGATCTTCAATTCTGAATGATAGCTTTGCTGGGTAGAGTAATCTTGGTTGTAGGTTCTTGCTGTTCATCACTTCGAATATTTCTTGCCACTCTGGTCTGGCCTGCATAGTTTCTGTTGAGAAATCAGCTGACAATCGTATGGGTGCTCCCTTGTAGGTAATTAACTGTTTTTCTCTTGCTGCTTTTAATATTCTCTCTTTGTCTTTTGCTCTTGGCATTTTACTTATGATGTGTCTTGGTGTGGTCCTCTTTGGATTCCTTTTGTTTGGGGTTCTGTGGGCTTCCTGGACTTGTAAGTCTATTTCTTTCACCAGGTGGGGGAAGTTTTTGGTCATTATTTCTTCAAATAGGTTTTCAGTATCTTGCTCTCTCTCTTCTTCTGGCACCCCCATAATTCGGATGTTGGTACACTTGAGGTTGTCCCAGAGGATCCTTACACTATCTTCATATTTTTGGATTCTTTTTTCTTTTTGCTTTTCCGGCTGAGTGTTTTTTGCTTCTTTGTATTTCAACTCTTTGACTTGATTCTTGCAATCCTCTAGTCTGCTGTTGGGTCTCTGTATAATATTTTTTATTTCAGCCAGTGTATGTTTAATTTCTAGTTGGTTCTTTTTCATATCCTCGAGGGTCTCGCTAAATTCATCAGCCTTTTCTAGGAAATTCTTGAAAAACCTTATAACTGTGGTTTTGAACTCTATATCCAGTCGTTTGTTTTCCTCCATTTCTTTCATTTGTGATCTGTTTTTTTTTGTCTCTGCATTTTTGTTGCTTCCCTGAGTTGGTAGAGTAGCTTTGTGTGGTAGGTGTTCTCTAGGGCACAGTGGCTCAGCCTCCCCAGTTACCTGAGGTGGACACTCTTGGTGCACCCCTTTGTGGACTGTGTGCTCAGCCTTGTTGTAGTTAAGTCTTGATTGTTGTTGGTATCATTGGGAGAAATTGACCTCCAGCCCAGTTGGCTGTGAGGATCAGCTGTGTCTACGCGGGGAGAACTTCTGTGCTGGAGACACTCTTATGAGACAATACTTGCAAAATTGCAAAAGCCTCTGTGCTCAGCTTGGATGGGGAGGAGTTTCAGGGCAGAGCAGACAGCCTTGGTTTCCCATCAGCCCTGCCCTACGAGGCCCCTGGGTCTCAGTGTCCCTTGGTAATCACTGCAAGCACCTCTGAGAGAAAGCCGCCCTCAAGTTTCACCCACTGCCAGACAGTCCAGTTTCTCCCCGAATGAGTCAGGCTTCCCAGAAACTTGCCCAGAACTGGAGTTCAGCCCAGTTGGGAGCTTCCTTCTCCCTCCCGCTTTAGAAAGCCAGTCGTGCACTCAGCCACCCGTGCATTCAGCAGTCAGTCCTCTCTGCGTGCGTGCGCCTCTGAACCTCTGCCTCCGCAGCTTCTGAGTCTCAGTGTGCTTTCTCTTTTTCTGACAGTCCAGATTCCCCCCAAATGAGTCTGGTTTCCCAGTGTCTCGCCCGGGACTGGAGTTCAGTGCAGTCGGGAGCTTCCTTCTCCCTCCCGCTTTAGAAAGACAGCCACACACTCAGCTGCCCATCCTCTCCGCGTGCAAGTCTCCATACCTCACTCTTTTGTAGCTCCTTTGAGTCTCAATGTGCTTTCCTCTTTTCTTCTAGTTGTAGAAATTCCACTCAGCCAGCTTTCCTGTGGTTCTGGATGGTGTCCGTTTTGTCTTGTAGTTGTAGTTTTGATATTGTTGTGCGAGGCAGCAGTTTAGGTGTTTACCTATGCCGCCATCTTGGTTTCTCCCCCAGGCTTCTCCTTTAATTCCCATGTTAACCCCTCGAGCTTTCCTGAATCCAAAGTGGCCTCACTTTGGTCCCTGGCCACGTTGCTCAGGGGTTAGAGCGAAGGGTCCAGGGTTTGAGTCCAGTTAAGGGCACACCTCGGTTGCAGGTCCCTGGTGCATTGATATTTCTCAGTTTTTCAGTCTCCCCCCTCCCTTCCACACTCTGAAAATCAGTGGAAGGATGAACACACACACAAAGTGGCCTAAATCCACCTCGTGGGGATTTATCGGATTGGAAGTAGAAGTTAGCCCGGCCGGCAGTCTTAGCGGGACAAGGAGTAGTGTAAGCTCACTGCCTTTTGTCCAGCTTTTGCTTGGTTCTCTTAATTTTGACTTGTCTTCCTGCTGACACAGAACGTGTGTGTGTGTGTGTGTGTGTGTGTGTGTGTGTGCGCGCGCGCGCACGTTTGTGGGTGCGTGTGTGCGCGTGCGAGTGTGTCTGTGTCTGCTTTTATTCCTGCAGACTGTTGCTGTGGCTTCCCGACATGCCCGATGACATCCAGTGGCTGCAGTCCGTAACTTCCCAGGTTTGTTCTCGACTGGTGACGCATCTGCTCCCCACGCTCAGGTAAATGATTTGTGTGGTCCGATGGCCCCCCTTTCATCCGATCAGGCCTCATGGGCCATTCTAGAACCATGGTGGAGCACCCAGGAGCGTACCTTTCAGTGCGGGGGGTGCGGTCTGGTGTGAGGCAGCCAATGAGCCAGTGGTCCTGGTGCCTGTGCTGAAAGCTCGCCACGCCCACCTACACAGGGGCTGTGGGGCCGAGGGAGGCGGCGGGAAGGCCTCCCGAGTTGGACCCAGATTTGATGGAGAACTGAGCAGGGCAGAGGATCAGGAGCATTGCTTTGCCTCTAGGAAGTAGCTCTGGGTGCCTGCAGCACGGGGTGGGGGGGGCATGCAGGGGGGTGCCAGGCAGGGCTTCCGGGGGCCTGGTGTGGTGGCATTTAACGCGGGTTCCTTTCTGACCTCAGACTTGCGGAATCCTAGGCTGGTGCTGGAACCCAGACGTCCGAACTGAAACATGGCCTGGTGACACGGCTGCTCTCTGAAAGCTGTACCGGTGCGCAGCAAGGAGGGCCTTGTTCTGGTTCCGGGGGTTGGGTCTTACCCTGACAGTCGTGGGTCTTGGCTTTCTCATCTGCTAACGGTGCTCCTCGTACCTCCTCTGGGTTTCTGTGAGGCTTTGGGGACCCCTGGCACAGTACTGGGCAGGGGGTGGGCACTCAGGAGGCGGGGCCTCCATGGTTACTGTTATTGGCAGACATGAGGGGTTTAAAGTGGGGGGTGGCAGGATCCGGTTTGCACTGGGAATGAACACGGTGACCTTGTGGAGGAGGCTGGTGTTGGGCCCGAGTGGCGGCAGGCTCACCAGCGAGAGGGCAGCCACCCTGGCCCAGGCATGGACCGGGGCCTGGTCTCAGTACAACGTGGGGTTGAGAGATGTCCAGAGGCTCCAGGGCCCATAGGAGGTGCCAGCTGCAAGCCCTGGAGCCTCCCGCATCCTGAGGGAGGGGCAGCCCGTCAGAAGGAGGCGGCGGGGGCTGCGGGGCACCCTGCCCTACCCTGCGGAGAGCTGCTTTGTGTGGAGGAAGTTGATGGGCTCCGTCCTGCTGTGGAGGCCAGTGGGAGGTGTCCCGGTGGCTGGGAGGGCCACAGGCTGGCGGGCCAGGTCGGGGACACTAGCCCAGCACCGAGGCGGCAGGGGCTGTCCTCCGGAAGGGCACCGAGGTCAGGGCCCGCAGAAGATGGTAGTGACTTACTTACATTTTAGAACACCTTTCTGACGCAACCTAAACGTCATAGAGCTTTGTGAGACCTAAGGGAAGCTTACTGTCTGTGGAGCCATGTATCAAGGGGATCAGGGAGCTGTTTATAGCAAAGACTTTTTAAGAGTCCGGAGCACAAGACAGTCCCCTGGTCCCCAGGCAGGAGCCAGACTCCGCAGCTTGACCTCCTGTCCGCTGGTGCCAACTTGGCTTAACTAACTAACACACACACACACACACACACACACACACACACACCCGTCTCTGGCTTGCTTTCCTTTCTTCTCCGCTCCCCTCCCCCCCCCCCAGCCTTAATGAGAAGCGGGCACAGAGAGCTCCCTTCTCCCAGGGGGTAACTTGCTGGCAGGCACATGGTCCTACCCTCCAGGGGAAACATGGGTGTCTGTTGCTCGCACACATGCAAGTGTTACAAAGAGAATCAATGCTAAGGTCAAGCCCAGGCGTTGGGACAGAACGTGGCACCTCTCCCCTACTTTGTAAATGCCCCGGAGCGAGCGGAGAACCAGCCCGTCCAGACAGGCCCTTCTCACAGGCGCACCCTTTAACGTGCAGGCGCTCCAGGGGCTAATGCTGGGTGGGCCCCATTCTCTCCAGCTGTGATGAGCTGTGAACTAGGAGCAGGGGTGACTTGTGATGACACAGGGTCATTGCCCAGCACAGGGGGACCCCCCCCCCAATCCCCGGGACTCCCTGCTGGCTCCTGTGTCTCCAGGGCGAGGGAGCGCCCCTGAGGGAGGCAGGGGCTGGTGAGTGGTGGACTCTCCCCCTCTCCCCCCCCCCCCCCCTGCAGAACAAAGCAGTGCCCCCTGGCTGAGCTGGCGAGGCGGGAGGCCACGCCTGCCACCCACCTGGACTCCTGTAACCCACCTCACACCTCCCCGACCCGTTTCCCAGCCGGCTGTAACGCACTTTAACAGTATTTTACAGTAACCACGTGTTTTCTTACAGACAGGTACGTGCATGAGTTTTGTGACTGTCATCAGGAACTAAATATATTCAGTGGCTGATAAAATCACATGAAACTTACTTTCTTTACACTTTTTAAAATTACTCGACCCTCTTACAATGAGCATGTTTCATATATTTTTTAGAATGAGCTCTAAGACAAGGAAGTGCTGTGCCACTTAGAGATGGCCAGTGGCCAAGGATCCCCGGCCTGGCCTTAGCTGCTACCCTCCCCCAGCCCCCAGCCCCCCAGCTCTGCCAGGGTGTCTCACCTGCGGATGAAACACCTCCAGTCCCTCCTACCTGGTCAGATACTCTCTCCCTCTCTCCGGGCACATGCAGGCTTTGGAGTTCTCCGTCAGGCATTATCCACACGTAGTCCCGTTCAGTGATCGCCAACCGGTGGTCCGTGAGGTCCGAAAGGTTGGCGACCGCGGGTCTAGTTAATGCCTGTGAACAGCCTCACCCGGCACACAGGTGGCAGAGCCTGGCGCAGAGCCTGGGCCCAGTCTCGTTGAGCACAGTGTGGGGGTGTGTGTGAGAGAAAAAAGACGAAGGACATACACCCCACACTGTCAGTGCCTGTCATTGCGCCATCGTCTACAACTCTGTTGTGCTTACATGAGTTTTCCAAATTTCCATGTGAACATGTATGTCTTTGGTCAGAAAAGAGCTCATAATAAATGTGGCATTCCGAGTGCTCTCCCTCGGCTGTCCTTCCCAGACGCTGCGGGGCGCTCTTCCTCACAGCGAGCCCCTTTGAAACGCCCTGTCTCCCCCCGAGGCGGCCCTGCGAGGCCAGGTGGCCTCCACGGCTCCTTCCTGGACACTGGACCCCTCTTGGGATCCCTCTCCTTCCTTCCTCTGGGACCCCATACTCTGAAGGGGCTCCTTCTCCATACCGGGTGCTGGACCGTCCCCAAAGCTGATCCTGGGGGTGGGGGTGGGGAGCTTGGAGTGAGCAGGCCTTGTCTCCAGAGTCCTTGGCGCAGGTGAGGGTGGAGCCGCATGCCCACCTACCCCCCGGCCGGCTCCACCTGGCCATCCCTTGTCCGCACCCCAACACACCCCACAGGACAGAGCTCAGCTCCCTGCATAGCCGCCCTGTTCTCAACTTCCAAGTCACGAGCCAGGAGCGCTGCCTCCCTCGTGGCCTCCGAGACTGACTTTCTCCAGGGACCAGTGCGGCCACTGCACTGCGTTCCCTCCCGCTGCTGCTGGGCCCGATCGGCATTCCACACCCCGAGTTCTGGGACGTGATCAGTTAGGACAGGCTGGGGTGCGCTGCATTCAACAAGAGCCCCCAAAGGGGTCACTTCTCACTCCACATGCTCTCAGTCTTGACGATCCAGCCTGAAGCTGTCTCACCCTTTGGAGGGTCACTTACCGCCATGGTGGGCAGGGAGGGATGATTTAGTGCTGTTAACGTAAAAAAACCACTGAGACCTGTAAAGAATTGTGAGTTTATTTGAGCCAAACTGTCGACAAATGCCGGGAAGCAGAACCTCAATGAATTGAGATAATGCTCCAGAGAATGGTGGGTTACAGCTGTATTTATACACAGCAATCAAAGGAAGGGACGGAGGTGGGTTACATGAAATCCATTGGCGATAGACTAGAGAGGCAGGAGAAAGCAAAGCGGGGAAACCCCTGGGATTGGATAAAAAGTAAAATGATGGACACATACTTAGGTGGGTACAGGAACAATTAACATGATGATGAAGGAATGTGTGGTCTCTGTCCCAGGCCCAGCACATTAGGTTGTGCCCCAAGGGGTCCAGAAAGGAAAGTCACAAGTCACCCAGACACTTCAAAGGGAATCCTATCTAATAAAGGTGGAATATGCAAATTGACCATCACTCTGTGACAAAAGGTGGCGGCACCCACAGCCAATAAGGAGGAAATATGCAAATTGATACAACAAAGATGGCGGCTGGCTTCTGGGCAGCAAGTGCGTGCAGGCGCGGAGCAGCTGGGGCAGGGCAGGATGCCTGCTGTGAGTGGGGAGGGTGCAGGGGGTGGAGAGAGCTACAGGAGGGCAGCAGGGCCAGAGCAAAGGTGGAAGGCAGCTCTGGCTGGAGCGAAGGCCCGGGTCCTGGGTGCCGGAGGGAAGCCGATGCCGGCAGCCAGGGGAAGGAAGGCCTATTTTTGTATTATTCTTTGTGCATCGGGCCTCTAATGTTATCATAGATGCAAAAAGACAGACGGGCTCAGTGAAGGTAAAGGCTGACCTTGTCAGTGAAGATACCGGCCTAGGAGGTGACAACCCACCATCACTGCGTTTAGTTCAAGTTGAATTTCAGACCCTCCTTTGTGGCGACTTTAGGTCTCTGAGTTTGCAAGACCGCCACGCAGGCCTCCCCTGAGCTGTCAGGTCAGCACGTGGCCCCTTCCCGTCCACAGTGCTTAAAGGTTTCCCTTCAGCTCACAGCATATTGACCAAGCAAGTCATATGGACGGGGGCAGGGAAACACACATCTGCCTTTGCCCCAAAGAGGAGGACTGGGAAATGCTGGTGAAGCACCGAAGGCCCCATCAAGCCTCAAACCCCAAAAGGTCTCTGTGACGCAATACATTCAGGAAACGCCGGTTAAAGAAAGTGAGACGGGTACGTGCACTGCAGGACGTCTCAGAGCCTTTAAACCAGGCGTCCTCAAACTGCGGCCCGCGGGCCACATGCGGCCCGCCGAGGACATTTATCCGGCCCGCCGGGTGCCGCTGCCTGTCCTGCTTAGCAGCCGACGCGTCCCGGGCCCGCAGTGCGCATAGGAATTTGTTCATAGTTTTTTTTTTTAACTATAGTCCGGCCCTCCAACGGTCTGAGGGACAGTGAACTGGCCCTGTTTAAAAAGTTTGAGGACCCCTGCTTTAAATTATGACTGTATATTGTAACTGTCAGAGACAATGTTTGAGGGTGAAGCTGTGACTTTGTCTTCCTGGTGTGTCCCCCGTCCCCAGGCCCAGTGCCTCGTATACAATAGGTTCTCAAATATTTGGCTCATGACCCCTGCCATCTGCAGGCCAACCTCCTGGCTGACCTTCGAGAAGAGGCTGACCCGAGAACGAGGAGGGAGGAAACGCAGGCAGAAGATCTGCATCGTTCCCTGTGTGCAGGCCCCACACTGTATCTCACTAAACCCTCCACCTTTATGCCTTGGGAACTGCTCTCATGCTCATTTTACAGACGGGGAGACAGGGTTCGGGAGCTGGCAGAATCAATTTCAAGTCAGCGTCCAGTCTGGGTGGCCTGTGCTGACGGTTTGCGCCGTATCCTAGGTTATTTACCGTTGGTGACCTCTGCCAAGGTTTTCACACCCAAAGTAGCCTTTTACGTCTGAGCCGGGGGCCAGAGAGACCTCCAAAGCTTTACTTTGGGGGCCAGCGCCGGTTTCCTGGGTCCCAGGAGCTGAGCATGTGGGTGCTGAGCCCAGGGCACTGTCTCCACAGGGCCCCCTGGTGGCTGCAGCCTGTTAGTAGGCTCCACCCCCCCCCTCCGTTTACAGTTGCTGGGACGCTTCTGAGCATCATCTTGGTCAGCCCCGTCCCTGGCTTGTGTGAGCACTGCTCAGAGGAGACTAAGAATGTGAGCCCACACCAGACTCTCCTGCGTTTGGTTCTCACCTGGATTTAGGGTGTCAGTGTCTCCGAGCCTCAGACTCCTCTCCTATACAATGGGAGGGTTCAATGGGACCCTTTGTGAAAAGCACGTAGCACCCTGGGTGGTACACAGCTGGAGACAGCCAGCGCTTGGTGGTGCCTTCACCCACAGCTTTACATCGACTAACTGGCTGAACCTCAAAGCAGGGCTCCGAGGTGCACGCTGTCACCACCCCCCTTTCCAAAAGGGGAAACTGACCCAGAGAGGCACGTGCCTCCAAGGCCCACAGCTTAGGAGGGGTAGGGAGACTCATGACTGAGTTGCAGTGGCGGCATGAAGCTGTTCTTGTAACCAAGTGGGGGCTAACCCGGCGTCTCCGATCTCCCGGCGAGTGGCTATCCAAACGGGCTGAAATGCAGGGGGTGCCCGGGCCATTACTTCCCAGCGTGAAGCATTTTCCCTAGAGCGGGAGAGTCCTTAGCAGTCCCATCCCATTAGTGTGCAGTGGAGGAAACTGGCACGAAGGGAGGTTGTGACCTGCCTGAGGTCACGCAGCTAATTATAGCCCAGTTCTCCCTGCGGCTCCAGCCCATGCTTTGCTCTGCCTCATGGGTCTGTGCCCAGCCCAGAAGCACCCCACCAGGCCTAGCCCCCCACACCGTCCTTTCTTGGGAGGCTGTCCTGCCTGTATGCACCTGTATCCCTTCCCACACCTCCTGCTGCCGCTCTGCCTCCTCCTTCCCCCCCCTGCTGTCTTGCTCCTCCTCCTCCCCTCCCCCCTGCCACCCTGCTCCTCCTCCCCTCCCCCCTGCTGTCCTGCTCCTCCTCCTCCCCTCCCCCCTGCCACCCTGCTCCTCCTCCCCTCCCCCCTGCCACCCTGCTCCTCCTCCCCTCCCCCCTGCCACCCTGCTCCTCCTCCCCTCCCCCCTGCCGTCCTGCTCCTCCTCCTCCCCTCCCCCCTGCCACCCTGCTCCTCCTCCCCTCCCCCCTGCTGCCCTGCTCCTCCTCCTCCCCTCCCCCCTGCTGCCCTGCTCCTCCTCCCCTCCCCCCTGCTGCCCTGCTCCTCCTCCTCCCCTCCCCCCTGCTGCCCTGCTCCTCCTCTCCTCCCCCTGCTCCTCCTCCCCTCCCCATTGCTGCCCTGCTCCTCCTCCCCTTCCCCCTGCTGCCCTGCTCCTCCCCCCTCCCCACTGCTGCCCTGCTGCTCCTCCCCTCCCCCTGCCACCCTGCTTTTCCTCCCCTCCCCCCTGCTGTCCTCCTCCCCTCCCCTCCCCCTGCTGCCCTGCTCCTCTAGGATTGCTGACCAGGTTTCTCAAAAGCAGCTGAGCAGACCCATGTTTGCAAAGACCTTTGAAACCAGTGGTGAAGGAACACGTGGAAACAAAGGCTGTTTCAATGAGGGGTTCTTACACCTAGTGGGCAACAGACTTACCTGACGCTCTCCTTTGAAGTTCGGATTCCCACGTTCCAGAGAACCTGATTCGGGTCAGGGCTGAGGCCCAGGAAGGTGCACCTTTAACAGCCCTCCCAGTGGGTCTCTGGCATGGTCTCCAGGGCCGAGAGGAACACCGCTGGGGTGGGAACACTCTGACTGTGGGGTTGGGACCGACTCTCTTGGGCAGCGTGGCCGGGTGTGGGCTGAGCCTTGAGGGCTACGTGGGCACCAAGGTATATACTGAGCCAGCTGCACTGAGCACTAGGAATGCGCGGCGAATAGGGCAGGATGGACTAGTGGGCATCTCTCATTGCCTGCCCTTAACACGATGTGCAGCTCTTATTTACTACAACATTTTTAGGGGGTGGCTGTTTCCACCACCAGAATGAGGCCCAAGGCTCTCTTGCTCTTCACTGTGAACGGTCGCACGCGAACCCCTGGATGACCCTCTAACATTTACCGGATGCAGCTGCACGAAGGATGGCCACTCACCCTCGGCTCAGAGCGCCCTGCGCAGGGCCAGGCGCCGTTACATTCCCTCTCCCCTGCAGGAGCCGTTACCCAACCCTGTGAAGCAGAAGTGCCATCACCTTCCTCTTGCCAACGAGGACACCGAGCCCGAGGGGTTTCAGTCACTTGCAAAAGTCCGTGCGGCCAGCAGCAGGGCGCAGGGAGACAATCCGGCCGCTGCTACATGCCCAGCGAGGGGAGCCTGGGCGCTTCGCGTGCGCGGGGGGACATCACCCCCTGGGCCGGGGTGCAGGAGGCCGAGGAAGACCTGGGGGCAACCCTGGCGCACCCACCAGCAGGTGAGGTCGCTCCGAGAGGCAACTCCGGGCACCTGCCATTAGCGGAGGCGCACGCAGACCACCTGCATTCGAAGCACCTGCAGCTTCGCGGGCGGCATCGGCCGCTCTGCGCTTGCGCATTCTCCAGGCCTCAGGGCTTCCCGGCGGCCACGTGCACATCCGGGTTACAGGCTCTTAAAGGACCAATGAGCAAACGCATCGTGAGCCACGGGGCGGGGCTAAGGCGGGGCAATATGGCCGCCTCCAGCGCGCTGCGTCCCAGGGCTTGTGGGTGGTGCGCGGCCCACTAGCTCCGCCGCCGCGGACGCGCCCTCTGCCGTCACCCGTGAGCCTTGGCTGGACCTTGGCAGCTCTGTGAGGCGGCGGTCGGAGAGCGAGCCATGGGGACGGTGCACGCCCGGGTAAGAGGCCCAGTGGGCTGCGTGACCTCGGGGCGGGCGCCGCGGGGACACGCTCTCGCGGCTGCGCTCGGAGAGCGGTCCCCTGGCGAGGGGGCTCCGAGGGTAGCGCGCCCGGAGGCCGCCGTGGAACGGGCCGGGCTCTCCGCTTGCAGCGCCCCGCGGCCTTGTGCAGGAGGCCGCCGCGATGCCGCCCGTGGGTGCCGCAGACCTCGGAACCGGAGGCCGATGCTCAGAAGAGGGACGTGACTTGCCCAAGGTCACTCAGCGGGGGCAGCGGCGCAGAAAGGAGCAACCAGGTTCCCGCCATGTCCCGGAGCAGAGCAATACGCTTTTCTCCCCGTGGCTTCTCTACCTTCGGCCGCTTCCAGCGTCTCCTCCCGGTCACTTTCCAGCCTCCCGATCAGTAGCCTCCGGGAGCACCAAGTGTCCTCTTTTCCCAGCCCAGACCCACCGGAAGTCCCCCTTTTTTACTTTTCACCGTCAGAGACGGAACCTCTCAATGCATCAGCCCCTCCTTTTAAAGAGGGGGCAGTAACAGTGCGTGTTCCCCAGGCTGTCGCGAGAATTAGGGGACACGTGCATATTAAGTGCTTGCCTGGGCGCGTGGCACGCACGGACTGCTTGCCAAGCTGCTCTCCGGTACCCTCTCAACCGAGGGCCCGAGAATACACGTTTTGTCCAAGGTCACACCGTTAGAGCCTCAGAATGTTCCAAAACTCAGATCTGGTGAGCCCCAGCCCTGAAGACACCTCTCCTACGGCAACGTGGGTGGGTTCACTTACAGCTCAGTTCTGTTTCCCGTTGTCTCCCCAAAGAAGGGAGCGCAGACTCCCAGCCTGGGTCCTGACCCCCGGACTAGGACTTTTCGTTCAAGTGAAACACCCTTGCTCTTCTCACTCCCTCTGACACTGTTGCCCTCAGCTTCCTCTTCCTTCCGTGGCCCACCCCGCAGCCATCATCAGCTGTCAGGACGTTTCCATCCTTCAGAGCTCAGTTCAGGTCACTTCCTGCATAGACCTTCTTAGCTCCCTTCATCTGGATGTGCTCCTCACTTCCTTGACTTTTTCCCTCGGGTGCCCTGTTTAGCTGTGTTTGCGTTTTTTGGTCTTATCCTTTTAGAGTGTCAGTTTATAGATGTTGCAGTAGGAACGGCATCTTACTTGGCTTGGGTCCCTTGTAGCATCTTAAACAAAGTAAGCATTCATTCATTCATTCATTCATTCATTCATTCAAGTGAAATTGGCGGATGGGCTGCTATGTGCCTGGTGCTGCTGTAGGTGCTAGGGGTACAGAATGAAAGTCTATTTTTATTGAGCTCTTTTGGTGTTAGAATTGCTTGCTTCTTTGATTATTGTATTGATAAAAAAGAGTCTAAATTTAATTTGGCCTTTCTATTTCACTAGCCAGTGTTACATGAACTTGTTGGTCAATACTCACAATAAGAAAACTGTTTTCTGTCTAGTATCCTCAAGCATGTGTGAAACAAAGGTTATGTGAAGCACTGCTTATCATTAATATCTGTCCATTTTAAAATGTTTTATACGTTTTTATTGATTTTAGAGAGAGGACGGGAAAGGGAGAGAGATAGAAACATCAGTGATGAGGGAGAATCACTGATCGGCTGCCTCCTGCACGCCCCCTACTGGGGATCGAGCCCACAATTAGGGCACATGCCCTGACCGGGAATGGAACTGACCTCCTGGTTCATAGCTCCACGCCCAATCGCTGAGCCACTCCAGCTGGGCATTTAAAAAATACTTTCTATTCGATTCTAGTCTATATCACTTTAAAGATGTGTTTCATAACTCATGAAATTTATTCTATGCCCGATCCCTTCAGTTAGCGCTACCGTGCGTGGCTCAATAAAACGGGACTGGCTGGCAGACTGATCTGCTTAACGATTAGAAGCTAGATCCAGACATTTATTTCACTCCATTTCCCCAGATACCTAGCACCATGCCTACTCCTTCAGACACTGGAATATAAATTCTGAGGGTGAGGCTCTCATAAGTGCTTGCCACCTAGTAGGTTCTTAATATTGGGTGAATGAGCCCATTTCTTGGTGAGACAGTTAATTTAGGACATCAGTCTTTGGCGTATCTAAAATCATGAAGACATCATCTCTGAAAGCCTGTGTTTCAGATTAAAGAATACAAACGGTCTGGCCGACCTTTAGTGAAGCTCGTTTCATGCTTTGAGATGTTGGGAAACACAGTAGGGGTTTTAAAGACATGATGGAATATAGACGTTGTGCCGGAAAGAGCATGTTTTGCTTAGCAATCAGGTTAAGTAGGATGAGTTGTGCATATGTTCATAACCACAGTATTCACTCTGCATACGTGATTTGCACTGTGTAAACTTAAAGGTAACATACTTATGAAGTGGCACAGGAAAAAGTTAGTAATTTATTAATATACGTGAGAAATAAAGTAATGATTCTGTTTTAAAAATGTTACACCACCCAAGTGAAAGGATGGTGATAGGAAATAAAGGACATGTTCTTCGCTAGCATCCTCTTCCCCGTTTTACTTGTGTAGTTTCCCATGTCCCGCACTGCCAGGCGGGGACCTGGTCTGTCTGGCTCACTGCGGCATTCCCTGCTGTTGGCCCGGTGCTCAGCATACAGGCGGCACTCAGTAAATGTTTGTTAAATGAACAAAAGGAAAGTCATTCACTCTCCCACTTCACAGACACTTGAGTTCTTCCGATGGACCAGGCAGATAAAAATAAGAAAAAGAGGGCGTCCTTGCAAAGGTCATAAACTTCTGATCTCGAGCGTCCCTGTGCGGGGGGCACGGGTTCTACCCGAGGAAGCCAGGGACGGCTCACAGAGGACATGCCATTGAGGGAGGCTTCTAAGCTTCTCAGGGGGCACTTATTAGTGGCAGAGAGAGCAAGGTGTGCAGGGACATGAGCGTGAGGGTCGGCGCAGAGTGGGCCTCACGGTGGAGTGTGCCTTGCGAAGGGATCTAGTTGGGTTCTGACTGTAGGCGCTTTTGAGGACCGTGAAGTCTTGGGCTGGGATGGGACAGAGGACTTGGTATGTCAGGCCATTGCCTTCCCGGAGAACCAGGACGTTACAGAGGACGCACTGGTGAGAGGCTGTGGCGTGTTCCAGGGAAAAGGTGCCTAGGGTCCCCTCGGCGCTGCACGCTGCCGGTCAGGCCTCCTGCGACGGAAAGTGCTTATTCGTAGGGAATTAGTGGAGTGAGGAAGCAGCCAGATAACTAGTTAGCATGGTTTTCCCCGAACTTGCCTGTTTGTACAGTTACCTGGTGCCACGCTGGACCTGCTGAATCCATTCCAGGAGTGTCTGGGAATCCCTGTGGTTAAGCAAGCTTACACTGTGTAATACGTATGTTATTATGCACACTGTTATTACGTCTCCCGGAAGTGAAACCAGCACGACCTGTGGAATCCTTATTCACAGGGCGCTTTGATGCTTTCAAGATAATGTCCGTTCATGTTGAAGAAAGTGATCTCTCCGGCCCATTGTATGAGCATGTGCAGTTTTCTCAGAGTGTGAGTGAGACTTGCTGAACCCAAACAGATCTCCCAGGTCCAGAAAAATGTGTTCTAGTAATTTGGGTTATCGGCGTCATTAGTTGTCATAGAAGAGCCAATTTTGATTTAAAAAGTTAGCATAATTTCTCTAACAACAGGAAAGCAAATTTTTTCTTTTCCCTGATATGTGTCTTTGTGGCATCTGGTTTTTAAATCATTTTTGTCTTCCAAAGGGCCTCCGATGTGCAGAACTACCTAGCTGCAATCCTCGGTTCATGCCCCAGTCATCACTGTTCATGCCTGACCCTTTCAGTGAATTGGAAATTCACGTTTGCTTTATTTATTGATAACACACTGGACATCGAGGCTCTCGAGACCAATAAGAGGCTTGGACAGCAGCAGCAGCTTATCCCCTGTGCCCCCCATCCTGCTCCAGCCCCACTCACCGCGGGAGCCACAGTCCTGAGTTTCCTGGAGCATCATCTACAGACAAAACTAAGATGTTGGTTTTTTAAAAGTTATAAGTTCATTGATCTGTGTCTCCTTCCTCCCTTTCAGAGTTTGGAGCCTCTTCCAGCCAGTGGGCCTGATTTTGGAGGTTTAGGAGAAGAAGCTCAATTCGTTGAAGTTGAACCTGAAGCTAAACAGGAAGTTCTTGAAAACAAAGATGTGAGTATTCTGCTGAAGGGCCGGGTGTCGATGCTGGGAGAGACAGTCACTCTGTAAGCCTCTCGGGAAAGGGAAAGGAGTTGGCCTGTCGCCGTGACTTCATCGAAGAAGAGTCTGTAGCCCACTACGTTTTAGAGAGACTGGTGACTTAGAAGAACAGCTTCTGCGTTTAGAAAAACGGTTCTCCCTTGATTATTTATGTGGGAAGTTTAAACGAGCTTTTATCTTGGTACTTATGTCATTAAAAAATGATTTCAGAGACTAGCTCAAGTTCTGCTTAAGTTTGTACCCTGTTCCCTGCTCCCGGAAAAAAGACCTTGGTTCTTGAATGCAACTTTGCCTGAACGTCGTTGCTTTTGAAATTAAATACAGCTGAAGACATGGAAGCACATTTTCATTATTTCTTAAATTAAGATCGTCTCTGTGTGGTATTCCAATTACCTATAAATTACCAATTTCCCCAGTGTATCCTGTTATCTTCCTGTCACTTAGCACCATCTGCTATACTATACACATTGCCTTTTTCTCCCCTAAAATACGAGCTCCACGGAGGCGGGAATTGATGTTTTGCTCACTGCTCCATCCTGTGTTTAGAATAACTCCTTGTTCCTGAACAAGTGAAATAAGCACCTGCATATTCACGTGTAAAGTGCTTCTCTGAAAACAGGTGAGGGAGAAGCAGTTCCTACCCTTGAAGGGCTTCCTGTCCAGGCGGAGACAGGTGAGAGGCCCTCTGAGTCAGCACTGGTCGTAGAGATCACACGAGATCTCTAGCAAAACGCACCCAGTGGGGACTCAGGTCATAGCGCCACCCGGGGGCCTGCTGGTTCAGAACCCACGTGGTCCCTGGTCATCTGGATGCAGGTGACCTTGTTCACAGGAAGTCCAGACGTGGCAAGGGTAAGCTCAAGTCACCAGTTATTTGAAAAATAAATAGGATAAAGTCTAGGATTAAGAAATGTGGGTCATTTGCCAAAACCGGTTTGGCTCAGTGGATAGAGCGTCGGCCTGCGGACTGAAGGGTCCCGGGTTCGATTCCGGTCAAGGGCACGTAACTTGGTTGCGGGCACATCCCCAGTAGGAGGTGTGCAACAGGCAGCTGATCGATGTTTCTCTCTCATCGATGCTTCTAACTCTCTATCCCTCTTCCTTCCTCTCTGTAAAAAATCAATAAAATATATATATAAAAAAAAAAAGAAACGTGGGTCATTAAAGTTGAAGAAAAGATCCTTGGAATTAATTTCAGACGTTTGTCCTTCGCCTGGGAGCCTGAGCTCGTGCCGTGTCACACTCAGCAGTCTGTCCTCTCGTCACGTAGGTGGTGGTGCAGCACGTGCACTTCGACGGGCTCGGGCGGACAAAGGATGACATCATCATGTATGAGATCGGAGACGTGTTCAAGGCGAAAAACCTCATTGAGGCAAGTATTCTCTCTGCTGCCATCTTCCATTCCCTTCTGAAGATCCGTGGCTCCCTGTGGCCTCACACCGCTGCGCGCCCCGCCCCAGCCTCTGGCCCCTGACCTGGCCTCCTACCCTGAAGGAGCATGGGCGCCCCAGGTTGAACCCCTCCGTACCCCGGAGCCTCCCACAAACTGACACGTTCCCCTTCCCCCTTATGCCTGAGCAGGGTGTCTGTCTCTTCCAAGGCCGCCCACCCTGTGTTCTCCCAGGGTCCCAGCACTGGAAGGGGACTGCGGTGCCAGTGCGGCCGCCTCGCCGCACCCTGCCTAGCGCTCCCCCACTCTCTGCTGTGGGGGCCCTCGGGTGTCCCTCCCTGCGGTCCCCTTGGCCCTTGCTCCCTTTTGCCAGTGTCCCCGGGTTGCGTCATCTCCTGTCCCCTGTGTTTCTTCTGTCCTGACCTCGGAACCACGTTTACGTGCCGGGCAGGGTCCCCCCAGCTTCTGTGGCAGGGCCAGTGCTCCGTTCAGCCCCCATTCTACCTGACCTGGCAGCAGGTTTGGCCATGCCCACTTTTAAAAATTAGTATTTTTTTAAAAAAGATTAAAGTAATCTATAAGTATGGTTCAAAAGACAGTATAAAACAACCCAATGGTACAGAGGGCATTGAAGTGAAGTGCGGGCTGTTCCCTCACTGCCACGCCGAGGCCTGCCCAGCCTTCAGAGGAAGCCAGGCAGCGGGCTCCGCGTCCTGCAGGAATGGGGTCGCGGGGCAGAACACGCCGAGCCCGTGCGCAGCAGCCCTGTGCTCCGCGTTTCTCCTGCCCCGTTCGCGCTTGGCATTCTTCCTTACCACGGGCGTCTTTCACATCAGCACGTACCAGCCGCCCGGTGTCCCGTCATTCATTGTGGCGTTTCCTGTGGCTGAGCATTACACAGATGGTCGCAGGGAACAGGCTGCAGGACGCATCTCTGTGTGTCCTTGGCGGTGTACCTGCAGGACACTTGCCTGCAAGTGGGACTCCGGTCACAGGCTGCGTGCTCCAGCTTTAACATACGTGCCACTTGCCTTCCGAAGAGACCGGTGCAGGCCGCGCCCTCCAGCAGCGTTGGAGAGGCCGGTGTCGCAACACTGGGTGTCATCGCGCTTTAAGAATCCGTGCCAACCTGTGAGGCGAGAAATACTCTCTCGTCGTTTCGGTTTGCACCTTTTAGTTATGAATGGGATTAAGCACGCTTTCCATGCCTGTTGGCCATTCACGTTTCTCCTTGGTGAATTACCTGTTGGCGTCTTCGTCTTCCATCGAACTGTGGGGCCTGAGTTAATAAGCCGCTTGCCTGTTGAAAAGTGATGACTGTCCCCTCGCATGTGTTTTTCTGGCTTTGTTGTCTTTGGAATGTGTTTGTCCTCCTTTCTCGACGTTTCCTTCCTCTCGGTTCCCATGAGTCCATGCTCTCCTGGGCTGCCTCCCACCTCTCGTCATTCATTTCGGGCCGGTGGCAGCTTCTTTCCCTGTGACCACCTTCAAGTGTTGGTTTCCCACGAGGGTCAGTCTCCTGGTGCTGTCACCCTCCTGGGGATCTCATCCACAGCCTCATGCTGAGGGCTCCCCAGCCTCATTTCCAGCCATTTCCCCTACTGAGCGTTAGCCCCGAACGGGCAACTGGCCATCGGCGTTTCCTCATGGAGTTGCCACAAAGTTCACCAACCCTAGCGGCTGAACACTGGACTCCTGGCCTCTTCCCACCAGCCCTGCCCAGCCCCTCCTGACCTCTCCAGTGGCCCCGAGAAGCCAGAGCCCAGAGCTGACCATTTTCATAGCCTCCCCTCTCCGCTCAGCTGCTCCATCCGGTCAGTGGCCATCCTCGGCTCCTGCTTGCGAAATGTGGGGTCTGTCCTCCCTCTGACACAGGGACCGGCTCGGCCAGCCACCGTCACAGCTGCTGGCCTGCGGTGGGGTCCCTCCTCCCTCTGTGTCCACTTTTTCCTTCCTGTGTTCATCCGCACGGCCAGCTCCCGCCCTCAGGAAATTCCGTCCTGTCTCCCCTGCTGACAACCCTAAAGCAACCCCTTTGCTGCAGGACGAAACCAAACTCTGCTGTCCACAGGGTCCTTCCCACTGCTCCTAGCCCCTCCCCGACCTTCAGCTTTGCTCCCCGGCCCTCCCCAGGAGGACTCCTGCACCCGAGAGGATGCTCTTGGCATTGAAGAGGAGGAAGAGCAGAGGAGTGTCAGAGAGCTCAACTTAAAAATGCACGTGTGCACCCGGAATGTCCCTTTCTCCAGACAGTGACGAATGCCGAGGCGGCTCCTTCCAGGAAAGCCTGCAGGGCGGTGTGCCTTTCAGTCCGGGTTTCTGTTTCTACAAAAGGGGTCTATGACGTGCTCTGCTTTCTGCTCTCTGAAAGGACTTCCGTTGCCCCTTCGTGTTCCATCCCTTCTTTTGTGTCTGGTCGCAGTGGCTCTGTCTTCCCAGTGGCCAGCAAGCCCCACAGGGAGCCCCCCGCCTGGACACGGGGCTAGCGTCCATGCCTGCACCTTAGAGAAATGCATCTTCGTTTCTCTCCTAGGTAATGCGGAAGTCTCATGAAGCCCGTGAGAAACTGCTTCGTCTGGGAATATTCAGACAAGTGGACGTCTTGATCGATACGTGTCAAGGTACATGTTGTGGGTGGCGTCCCCTCCCACCCGTCCTCCAGGATCACAGGGGCTTATCAAGCACGGGGCCGGGTAGCTGGCAGACTCAGGAGTCACTGCTGTATGTCAGGCTCAGGGAGGAAGGGCGGGTTTTGAAGATGTCCCCTGAGCCTGCATGGCACCAGGGTCTAGGAGGGTCCCGGAGGAGGGAGCCCGGCCCTGCACGGCACCAGGGTCTGAGGAGGGTCTCGGAGGAGGGGGCCCGGCCCTGCACGGCCCCAGGGTCTAGGAGGGTCTCGGAGGAGTGAGCCTGGCCCTGCACGGCACCAGGGTCTGAGGAGGGTCCCAGAGGAGGGAGCCCGGCCCTGCACGGCACCAGGGTCTAGGAGGGTCCCAGAGGAGGGAGCCCGGCCCTGCACGGCACCCGGGTCTAGGAGGGTCTCGGAGGAGGGGGCCCGGCCCTGCACGGCACCAGGGTCTGAGGAGGGTCCCGGAGGAGGGGGCCCGGCCCTGCACGGCACCAGGGTCTGAGGAGGGTCCCGGAGGAGGGGGCCCGGCCCTGCACGGCACCAGGGTCTGAGGAGGGTCCCGGAGGAGGGAGCCCGGCCCGCAGCTCCCCGATGGGCTCCTGCAGACTCCATGGAAATGTGCTTGGAGAAGGGGAGGCACTGGAGTCGGAGCTCAGCCTCAGGCTTTGCTCATTGCTTGTTGCTATGGCAGGCGTCTGGGGCTGGTGTCACAGCCCTGCTCCCCTGGGGCTGGTGTGGTTTTCCCGGGGTGTCTTGTCACCTCATCATCCCCAAGATCACAGAAGCTGTTTGTGTGGCCCAGGTTGTGTCCCCCGGTCCCTGTGATGGCTGAGCACCATTCCCGAGTTCACATCTCATTCCAGTGTCGGGAAGGGGTGAAAGGGCACCCCTCCCTAGGCACCTGCCCTTAGTCATCCCCCGGCAGGACTCACTCACGTGGCCACACCTGGTGCAGGGCGGCTGCGCAGTGAGGTCTGAGTGGCCACGTACGCAGTAGGAGTTGAGGAGTTGAGGCTCCACTTGCGGCGAGGACAGTGGCTCTCACGGAGTGGTCCCGGCCAGCAGCGCTGCTCTCCCAGGGCGTGGCAGAAACGCACGTTCGATCAAAGCGGGAGCTTAGGGTGCAGCCAGCAACCGGCGTAATGAGCCCGGTGACTGTGATGCAGTGAGGTTGGAGACCACTGGCTTTGCCAGGAGGCGAGAATGCGGGAGACGGCCAGCTACCTGCGTCCTCAGAGTGACAGTCATGCCCGTGGCCAGCTCTGCGCAGGCGTTTCGAGCCCAGTGAATCCTCACAGCTGGGCAGGTGTCCCTGTTACTCTTTTAGAAGAAGGAGAGGCTCAATAACGGGCCCAGGTCAACACGTGAGTGACGGAGGTGGCCCCGGCCGCCATGCTGCTGTGCCGCTCAGGCTGGCAAGTCTTGGTGGCGTTGAGCGTTAGCACCCCCTGCCTGTTGTCAGTGTGATGTGCGCGTGGTCAGCTGGCCCACCTCTGCCAGCAGTCCCCCTGGCTGCACACCGGAATTCCCTGGGAACTTTGGAACAGGAATCATTCTGGATGATTCCGTAACGGTGGGTGCTGCCGAGAACCAAGAGCAGCAAGCTGAACCCTAATGACACCGCACCTTAGTTAACAGCAGCGTCCCACTGTCGGCTCAGTGGTAGTAACGTCCCTCACCAATGCAAGGTGTTAATAACGGGGGAGGAGGCAGGGAGGCGGTGTATGGAAACTGCCCTTGGTATTCAATTTTCCAGTGAACCTAAAACCACTTGAAACAGTAAAATCTACTCATTAAAGGAAAGAAATGGCTCCGTCCTCCACCCTGAGGACGGACTCAGCAGTGAGAGCCCGTGGGAGCCCGTGGGCGGGCGTGGGAGAGTGACAGCTGCAGGTACCCCTCCTGTCCAGCCGGGGTCAGGGCAGCCCCTTCCTTCCCCTGAGAGGCCACGGCCCCTGCAGAGCTTGGCCTGGTCCCTGCACCCAGGGCCCTTGGTGGTTAATGAGGCAGCTGCACCGAATTCAGACACGCATCACCCCAGGCCCCACCCCCCAGCTTGAGGAAGGCTCCAAACACCGCCTGTGCGTCTGTGTGCGTTTGTGTGCGTCTCATGCTTCTCCTTCAGCGTTCCTACAGTCCCTCTTGGCACACGGATCCCACATCTTAATGTCAGTTGATCGAGCCCCAAATCTCTCCCAGGCCCTTCCTGATGTGGGAACAGAGGCAAATAGCGTGTGCTTACCCAAGGTGCCGCCGTGCTTCCGGCTCGCAGCCACGCCTGCTTCCCGAGGCCTCCCCGCAGGCGGTGGGCGCAGGCGTCCTGGTGGAGGCGCGGTGGTCCGCGCAGCGCCCCTGAGCCTGCGGCCGAGGGAGCGCTTTCCAGGGCAGGCTGCGGACACGCCTGCGGGGTGAAGCTCCGTGCCTGCAGCCTCCGTGCTGAGTGCTTTCCACTCGCCCAGGTGACGACGCCCTTCCGAACGGCTTAGACGTTACCTTTGAAGTGACCGAGCTGAGGCGGCTGACGGGCAGCTACAACACCATGGTCGGGAACAACGAAGGCAGCATGGTACGAGGGCTCCCCTCCTCCAGGGCCTTTCCGTCCGTGCGTGCGCGTGCCTGTTCCGAACCCGGGGTCATTTCCCCGCCTTTCACCTTGATGGTCATTGGTCAGTGACCCGTGCTTTCTCCGTCGTCTCCCTGGATGGACACAGCATGTTGCAGATGGGCTGAAGACAATACTGACATCAGTAGTGAGCTACGAATGATTTGGGGAACGTTCATCTTCAGTTTCTTGCTCAAACTCCCCTGCACTCCACACCCCCCGAATCGGGTTCCCTGGGCTCACGGTGCAAGTAGCAGGTTTCGGGGCCCTGGGCGCTGGGCAAAGACGGGGTTTACAGGGCAAAAGCGACGACAGATGCTTGCTGCCGCTTTCCGCTCTGCAGCCCGCGTTTCTGTCCCATGTGTAGGAGGCCCCGTACTAGCCCGGTCTTTCTGAAGAAGTGACATTCCTTCAGTGTAACCCACGGTCTTCCTTTCCCTCCCAGGTCCTCGGCCTCAAGCTCCCCAATCTGCTGGGCCGGGCAGAGAAGGTGACCTTCCAGTTCTCCTACGGCACAAAAGAGACTTCCTACGGCCTGTCCTTCTTCAGGCCGCAGCCCGGACACTTCGAAAGAAAGTAGGGTCCCAGCAGGCCCCGGTGCGGTGGCCTGGTTCAGGGTTAGAGTTCAGGAGCTGGCTTGCCGCGGGGTGCGTGTGCAGAGTGAGCGCCCCTCCTGCGGAGCCACAGCGCGGGGGCCCCCGAAGTGTATCTCTGAGTCTGTCGCTTTAAACGTGTGTGGGTTGAGGTCGCTGTGTCCGCGGTTAAAGCTCTGTCCCGTTGTCCCCTAGCTTCTCCGTGAACTTGTATAAGGTGACGGGGCAGTTCCCGTGGAGCTCCCTCCGGGAGACCGACAGAGGCGTGTCAGCCGAGTACAGCGTGAGTGGTGCCCCCGGCATTCCCGCCCGGCCCCCGAGTGGGACCAGAGCGCCTGTCTGCCTGGCTCCCCGGGGTCTCACGTGTTTCATTAGCAGCTTAAGGGGGCCTCGTCCTGAGGCCTGGTGGGCGCCATCCGTCGTTCCGTGGAAGGTGACCGCCCCGTGTGCCCGCAGTTCCCCATCTGGAAGACCAGCCACACCGTCAAGTGGGAGGGCGTGTGGCGCGAGCTGGGCTGCCTGGCCAGGACCGCGTCCTTCGCCGTCCGCCAGGAGAGCGGCCACTCCCTGAAGTCCTCTCTGTCGGTAAGGGCTTCTCCGCGAGACGGTGCGCGCCGCTGCAGCCGCGTCGTGCTGGGGAAGTAGCCTTCGCCAACGTGGGGCGGTTGACAAGTGTCCCAGGTTGGGTGGCAAGGTGGTGCGCCCCGGTCACTGCATTGATGGGCGCTCCCTTGTCATGTTGGAGGTAGCGGTGGTGGTAACGGGTGGGGGGTGCGGGAGAGCCGGCGGGGTTTCAGTTGAAAGCTGCCGAGCGGACCTCAGGGCGCCGAGCTCCCTGAGAGAACGGACCCCGGGCGGATCGTCACCTGCCCCGTGAGCGAGAATTGTTGGTTCCGCGCTCTCGGGTCCCTCCTGTCTAACACGGGGTGACGGGCCCACCTTCCTCACGGGTCTCCGTAGAGATAAGGGACGGAAGGGTTGTGCCTGCTTAGCACAGGCCCAGCAGACAGTGAGTGCTTCCTAAGTGCCGTGACTCTAGTCCTGTGGGAACTGAGAACACCCGGACGGATGTCTTGCAGCATGCCATGGTCATCGACTCCCGGAACTCCTCCATCTTGCCCAGGAGAGGGGCTCTGCTGAAGGTGAACCAGGTGGGTTTCTGCTCCTGTGCCCTCCCGCACGCGGGCCCCGGGGATGGGAGTCCCGCTTTCAGTATGGACCGTTCTCCTTCCATTGTAAAGGTCGCAGGATGGCCTGCTAGGGTGGCAGTCCGCCTTCTCCCAGAGTGAGCGAGCGTCACTCTGGCCTCTTTGGCGTCACTTAATGGACCAGGGGACAGTTGTGCTCTGGTGTGAGTGGTTTCCCATGAAGGAACTCCTCCGGGCAGGGCCGGCAGGGGCCAGGCTGTGGCGCCAGGGACAGGCGCGGCCAGGCTGTGGCACTGCGGCTCTGTGTCCTGATCTCGGGTCGGAGCAGCTGGCAGTCAGCTTCTGTGGGAAATGTGCGGTCGTCAAAGTGCAAGACCGCTGACGGTGTTTGCTTTTTAATCCTCACCCGCGGGCATTTTTTCCAGTGATTTTTAGAGAAAATGGAAGGGGGGAGGGAGGAGAGGAGAGAGAGAAACATCGATGTGAGAGGGACACATCGATTAATTGCCTCCTGCACATGCCCCAACCAGGGCTGGGGATCGAACCTGTAACCGAGGTACATGCTCTTGACCGGGAATCAAACCCAAGACCCTTTGGTGTGCAGGCTGTCCCTCTAACCACTGGGCTAAATGGGCCAGTGCCCGGCTGATGTTTTTTAGACACCGATTTGGCCAAACAAGCAGTATCGTCCATTGCAGGCGCTGTGATGTGATGGCCACGTGCCAGCGCGTTCCTCTCACGTGGGATGGGCAGCTCTGGCTGCCCGGGAGGTTTGGCGATCTGTCTCTGTCAGGCCGGTGCCACCTGCAACAAGCTGACGCAGCTCCTGGGAGACAGAGTGATGTGTCTCTTTTTCTAAAGACGCAGAGCAGCACGGTGCATGCCACTGCGGTGAGGTAGTTTAGTGGCCTGTGGGGGGCGTCTGCTCCTCTTTGACCTGTGGCTTCGCCCCCCAGGAGCTGGCCGGCTACACCGGAGGGGACGTGAACTTCATCAAAGAAGATTTTGAGCTTCAGTTGAATAAGCAACTTGTATTTGATTCAGTGAGTATCTGGGCAGAACGTTGTCCCGCATTCTTCTCCCCCGGGCTCGGCCCTGCAGGCTCGCTCTTCCCCCGTCCCCGGGCTGAAGGTTCTGGGGCAAGTGGGACTGTTCTCTTGACAAGGGGAACTGCAGGGAAACGGGTTTGTCTGTGTCTCACCAGGTCGTCTCAGCGTCGCTCTGGGGCGGGATGCTGGTCCCCATTGGAGACAAACCGTCGAGCATCGCCGACAGGTGAGGAGGGTGAGGGATCCCGGGCGTGGCAGGCGTTTCCTGCCGCTCTTCGGGTTGGTTTCTGTAGGGCATCTCAGATACGGTTAGGAGAGCAAATGTTTCCACTTTTACTTCCGTTTTCACGTTGCAGTGAATTTCAGAATACCCAGCATATCTCCTATTTCATATTTCGCCTTTTTGTGGGGGGAGGGAGTTAACTGTTATGTTAAAGAACTTATATTCTCTTTTGAGCAGGGAAGGAAATAGTTGGTACACATTGCTGGAATATAAAACTAGAGAGATGTTTAAGGGGGTAAAAATACAGTCCTGCTCAGTGGAGGTTACATTTGGGACGACTTCCTTTTTTCTGTTTTTTTGTGGACGTGCGTTTATACGTGTTAATTTATATACTCATCTGCTAAATTGTTGACATGCATTATATGTTGTGTATAGATTTGTGTTCTCCCTGCTTTTGTAAAAGTTCGTATGTTTTTTTAAAATTCTCACACGCGGATTTTTTCCCATTGATCTTTTTTAGAGAGTGCAAGGTGGGGAGGGGGGAGGGGAAGAGAGAGAGAAATGTCAATGTGAGAGAGACATATCAGTGGTTGCCTCCAGTTCCCATCCCGACCCGGGCCGGGGATCGAACCTGCCGCCCTTCGGTCTGTGGGCCAACGCTCTATCCCAGGGGTGGGCAAACTTTTTGACTCAAGGGCCACAATGGGTTCTTAAACTGGACCGGAGGGCCGAAACAAAAGCATGGATGGAGTGTTTGTGTGAACTAATATAAATTCAAAGTAAAGGAGCGGAGGGGAGAGCAAGAGAACCGGATAGAACAGCCGGATCCGGCCCGCGGGCCGTAGTTTGCCCATAGCTGCTCTATCCACTGACCAAACCAGCCAGCACCAAGGGTTTTAAAGGGCTTGTAGAGTGTGTGCCATTCCCCAAGTCATGAGAGATTTTTCCTAAGCAGCATTGTAATGCTTCTTTACGTGCACAGGAACAACACTGTACAGAATGTGACTTTGTAAATACCTTTTGTTCACTTTGTTTTCTGAGAAGAGATTCCTAAATGTGGAAATACGTCTCCCAGGCCTAGGAACGTTTCAGGCTGATGAAGGCAGAGCCGGCCTGGTAGAAGCTGGGGATGGCAGGCTGCGCTCCGGCCAGCAGGGGGTGCCGTTGTCCTGGCTGCCGGGAAAGGCTCCGCCTGTTGGCAGGGCCAGAAACGCCTTCAGCCTTGCATAAGCTTAACCTAGCCTTTTGGCTGGCTCTTTGGAAGTATGAAAGCTTTTAATTTCTAAACTCTGGGACCTAACATTTCACCTCCACGAATATAATGCACAGAAAAATACCTAGAAGTGTTCAAGATTCATGTGCAAGGGTGCCTATTGTAGCCTTGTTGAGGATAGCGAAAGTTCTAGAACGGCCAGTAGGGGGACTGTTAACTCCAGCACAGCCATGGTGAAGAAGACGTGCAAGTATGAACAGGAACGGGATTAGATGTTTATGAAATCCACCGTCGCCTGTGCACCTGCCCGGGGCTGACGTGTTCTCCCCGCACCCGTGCCCCGCTAGCTCACTGGGCCCTCTGCACAGTCCTGGGTGGCGTTCCCGCCGGCTTCCTCTGATGACTGTGTTCCCTTCCAGGTTTTACCTCGGGGGACCCACGAGCGTGCGCGGCTTCAGCATGCACAGCGTCGGGCCGCAGAGTGAAGGTCTGTCTCCCCCAAGCCCCACCCTCAGCTGGGAAAGGCTGTGTTTGTTTGAACCCCCACAGTAGTAGATGTCACCACCAGCACAGCACCTACCGCCCAGCAGGCCTGGGAGGTACTTGTTAAGGGAATTGCAGGAAAAACATATCCAAGCAAAAATGCAGGGCAGTGAGTGACCTGTCATACCGTTTCCCGAGGTGACGCGTGTGAGCGGTTGCTGTATAGATGGGTTATTTTGCGTACATACTGTTGTGTACATGGGTTATTTTGCGTACATGCTGTTGTGTACATGGGTTACTTTGTGTACATGCTGTTGTGTACATGGGTTATTTTGTATACATGCTGTTGTGTACCCTGTTTCTCCCACCAATAACAATAATGAAGATTTTTATAAGAATATGTACTTTATCATTTTAAATAACTTTTTTTATCATTTTATTTCATCTTATTGACATACTATAATTTTAAAAAATAAGTTTTTATTGATTTTAGAGAGAAGAAGGGAGTGGGAGAGAGAGATAGAAACATCAATCATGAGAGAGAATCATTGATCGGCTGCCTCTTGCATGCCCCCTACTGGGGATTGAGCCCACAACCTGGGCATGTCCCCTTGACCAGAATTGAACCCGGGACCCTTCAGTCCGCAGGTCGACGCTCTATCCACTGAGCCAAACTGGCTAGGGCAGACATACTATAACTTTTAAAAATATATATTTTTATTTATATCAGAGGAAGAGAGATGGAGAGAGAGATAGAAACATCAGTGATGAAAGAGAATCATTGATTGGCTGCCTCCTGCATGCCCCCTACTGGGGAATTGAGCCTGAAACCTAGGCATGTGTCCTGACGGGGAATCGAACTGTGACCTCCTGGTTCATTGGTCGACGCTCAACCACAGAGCCACACCAGCCAGGTGACATAGTGTAATTTTTAAAATCAATAGGCGTTATTTTTGAGAGCAGTTTTAGGGTTATAGAAAAACTGAGCAGAAAGTACGGAGTTCCCTGTGGCCTGCCATGCGCCCTCTGTTGCTAACGGTGCACTGATGTGCTGCACTGTTGTCACTGCTGAGCCGGTGCTGACGCGTCATTACCCACTACGTCCCGCGGTGCACGTTCGGTCACGCCAGGCCTTCACCGATACACAGTGCCCTGTACCGGTTTACGGCCCACACGGCCACCGTGCTCCCTGCTCATCCCTCCACCTCCCCAGCCCCGGCAACCGCTGAACTTCCTGCTGTGTCCGTTGCTTAGCCCTTCCAGAAAGTCGCGTAGCTGGAGTTACAGTGCGAAGCCTTCGGAGACTGCCTCGGGCTGAGTGGCATTTACTGTTCCTCTGCGTCTTTTTATAGCTTGATTGCTCAGATGTTTTTATCACCAAGTAAGTTCCACATAATAATTTTATAAACAGCGTTCCAGTACGCCAGTGTGTTCAGCCACTCGCTTCCTGGAGGACATTTTGCCGGGGTCAGGGCGTCCAGTTTTTGGGGTTAGGAGCAAAGCTGATAAAATGGTCTCGCAGGGTCTGTTACAGGTTTCAGTCACGTGGGGAAATGCCAAGGAGCACAGTGGCTGAGTCACGGGAGGAGTCGGGTGACTGTCTGCGCAGGGACCCACCACGTTGCGCCCCCCGCAGGGGACAGAGAGAAGAACGGGTCACTGCAGGGGTGTCTGTTAGGCGCAGGGGCACGGCGTGGTAGTGAGAGTCACAGGCTTTAGGAAGTGACCCCCCAGGTTTCCGGTGCCCGCCTGGCTCCATCCTCGTTACTACAGTGTTGTTGTCACGGCTGCACGCTTCACCTGTGCCATCCTAAACCTTCTTAAACAGCTGCCAGGTGTGAGACATTGAGACGGTTCTTTTCCGGGCGATTATAACAGTGACTCCGTGAGAACGGGACAGTCTGAGTGTCCTCCGTGACTTCCTTTCTCTAATGTGGACGTGGAGCTGCTGGGTGGCAGGGCTGTGTGTGGAGGCGCGTCGCCTGCGTGTTGCTCTGAGATGTGAGAGTTCTGGTGCCCGAGCCTCTGGCACTTGACATTGTGTCAGGTCTCTCCGCACGTCACGATAAACTTCAGAAACATCCCTCCGTGGGTGCACTCACTCCATTTTAAAGTATTCTGCCCGGTTTTTGGTTTTTCTTATCTCCGTTGCTTCAATTTCATGTTTTTGTAAATAACGAGGGCCCGTGCACAGGCTTTGTGGGAGTACGGATTATCCCAGCCGTGGGCAAACTACGGCCCGCGGGCCGGATCCGGCCCGTTCGGCTGTTCTATCCGGCCCGCGGAGCCGAAAGAGTGGAGGGTTCTCTTGCTCTCCCCTCCGCTCCTTTACTTTGAATTTATATAAGTTCACACAAACACTCCATCCATGCTTTTGTTCCGGCCCTCCGGTCCAGTTTAAGAACCCACTGTGGCCCTCGAGTCAAAAAGTTTGCCCACCCCTGGATTATCCCTTTCACTGGTCTTGGAGCGCTTTCTCGGTGTCAGTTCCCAGCCAAGTACCATCGCTGACGGGTAGTTTGCTTTTCTTTTCCATTAGCAGTGAGCACGCCGGTGCTTCCATGAAAGCGTGGGAGCCGTACACTCGCCCGGAAAGCATACGCAGTGACATTCCGCTCCGTCAGCTGTCAGGGGGCCCGTTGGTAAATGTGTGGTCACGAACGTAAATTGTCCTAACTTGCCATGAAAGCAGTTTGGCAGTATTTATCAACACCCTGCAGGCTATACGTGCAGGGACTTTCAATAACGCCCGCCCCCACCTGGAAACCGGAAGCCCAGCTGCCGCCCATAGAATGAGCCGGTGAAGGGGGGCATCGCCCACGGGGACTGCTCCTCAGCCGTGAGGGCGCGCGTCTCAGTCTCTGGCTGCGTGAGGGCAGGGCGAGCCTCGGGAGCGGCACCACGAGGGGCCTGGCCCGGAGGACGCACGTGGTGACCCGTATGTGAGCGGCGTCAGGCTACCCGACCTGCGCGGTGAGGCCAGGCAGCGCTCGCCTCGGCGTGCCTGGCGCTGGGACTGAGAACAGGGCCCGCAAGGGGCCGCCCGCGCCTGTTGCTCCATCCAGGTGCTCCGTTCGGGGTGTGTTGGTGTGTGGAAACTAGGGCTGTGCGCTCGGGATGGGTGTACTTGTCTATGTGTATACGTGTGTGCGCAGGGGAACGCATCACCGGTTGCTGTGCACTATCAAGAGGTTAGACACCAGTGTGACGTCGGTGAGGAATAGATGAGCGTAGGTGGCACCACAGGGGATTAGTCCGGACCAGCCTCATGGTCACAGGGTGTGAGGGCAGAGGAGCGCGTTCATTACATCATGTGAACTGAGGAAGGAGCGGCACAGAAAGCGCTCTCTGTGTCTGTTCGGAAGTGGCTCACCTTTTATTTTCTTATTTATGGTTGTTTATCGCCCACTGGACGGAAGACACCAGGGTGTGGCTGGTTATCTCTGAACAGTAGGAGTGAGAGCTTCTCATTTCCCCACGCCCTGTTTATCCGGCTCCCGCCTGCCTGTCACTCGACGATTAGATGAAAAGAGGCGCCGTTGCTGGGAAACGGAGCGCACTCGCGCTCTTTGTCCTGCCTGTTTCCTTAGAGCCTCAGTGAGAAAGGGACGCGGGAGACGGAGTCGCCACGTCATTCAGCAGTTCGTTCCGAGGCTAATCTTGGAGACAGCGTCTCCTTTTATTACAGGTGTCGCTTCGTGTCAAAGGCCCGAGACCACTTAGAAAGGTGTTTGCCACAACATGTAAACAGTTGCGGGGCTGTGTTTTCTCGTCGCTTTAACGCGACGGCTGTTGTAGTTAAATGGAGCAGGAGCGGGCGTTCTCAGAACCCGAGGGCAGTCTCCCGGTGGTGCTGAACCCCCACCAAGGAGCCCTCTCCCGCGTTGCGCTGGTGCTCCTTCCTCACCGTGAGTGGCGGGCGCTGTGCTGTGGATTCGTAGCGCGGGCGGCCGGTGCAGAAAGTGCAGAGACAAGCTCTCATCTGTCTCTCCATGGTGCAGTTTTTGCAAAATGCCGCCTTTCACGTGCCGGATGCAGGTGATGGCGCTCGGCGCGTAGGGGACAGTGAGTCCCAGGAGGCCTCGCGTTGTTTCATGCCGGAGGTGCTGGCGCCCCGTTGAGCCTGTTTTTTTTCAGGCTCCTCACAGGGATGCTGTGTGTCTGACTTCACCGCTTTCTCAGCGGCGCTGGCGTTTCTCCTGCTACGGCAGGGTGCAAAGTCAACGGGAAAAGCTTACACACCTGCTCACGAGAACTGTGGCCCCGGGCCTCTTACACTGTGTGACCTCGTCTCGCTCTGCACCCTCCTTGCAGGAGACTACCTGGGCGGAGAGGCGTACTGGGCCGGCGGCCTGCACCTGTACACCCCCTTACCTTTCCGGCCCGGCCAGGGCGGCTTCGGCGAGCTCTTCAGAACACACTTCTTCCTCAACGCAGGCAACCTCTGCAACCTCAACTATGGTAAACGGGCTCTTCAGACCCGGCTGTGGGACCGTGGCCTTGAAGTTTGAAGCACAGTGCCAGCGAGGTGTCGGTCTGTTTAGATCACACAGGCTTTAAATGTGAGGCTGTGCCTTCCCTATGACCACACGACACCTGACGCTGCGCAGAGCAGGGGTCCTCAAACTTTTTAAACAGGGGGCCAGTTCACTGTCCCTCAGACTGTTGGAGGGCCGGACTATAGTTTTTAAAAAAAACTATGAACAAATTCCTATGCGCACTGCGGGCCCGGGACGAGTCAGCTGCTAAGCAGGACAGGCAGCGGCACCCGGCGGGCCGGATCAATGTCCTTGGCGGGCCGCATGTGGCCCGCGGGCCGTAGTTTGAGGACGCCTGGCGCAGAGTAACGTTTCTGGTGGAGTGAGTGGGTCGCACTTGGGAAATCCTCCTCGAATGCTGTCTTGCAGACAGAGCTATGCATTTGCCCAGCAGATATGCCTGGCGCCCCTTCGCCATGCCAGTCAGTGAGGCCGCGACTGGGTCCCGTTCTCATGGAGCTCAGGGCGAGGGGAGCCCCTGGGAGGCGTATCCAGCCGGGGGGACGCGAGGTGTCCAGCACTGCACACGGCACAGGCCCCCGGCCTGGTGTTTGGAGGGGCTTCCCAGGTGCTCGGGGACGGGGCGTGCCATTCTGGCCAAGGGACAGAATGTGCTTGGCCCAGAGGATTGAGAGCTTGGCTCCGGGGCAGGGAGGAGTGTGTCCCACGCCCCGTCTCCGTCCCATCCTGTCCGCTTCTCCTGACTGACTCTCCAGGCCTGCCTCTGACCATGGCCAGAGGGCACCGACCGGGCGAGGCCGGCCCGGGACCGTGTGAAAGGACAGGGCCGCACGCCGTGGGTCACCCCTCCTTCTCTTTTCAGGGGAGGGCCCCAACGCTCACATCCGCAAGCTGGCCGAGTGCATCCGCTGGTCCTACGGCGCGGGCATCGTCCTCCGGCTGGGCAACATCGCCCGGCTGGAGCTCAACTACTGCGTCCCCATGGGCGTGCAGATGGGGGACAGGTAGGTACTGCGAGTTCCCAGTCACCGCCCCTCCTCGCAGTTTCCCTCTGTCCTGGACGTGTAAGTCGTCTCCTTGGCGGCCTTTGAGATTCAAGATTTTAGGAGAAATTGAAGAGGTAGCAAGAGATTGAAAGAATAAGTATTTTCCTCCATTTTTTTTTTTTCTGTCTTGTTTGGAGGGAAATATGTGACGTGTCTCCACCTCACACGCTCGCACTTGCTGCTGCCACGTGGTGGCGCTCCTCGAGTTGGCCGCAGGGGCTGGCGAGGTGTTATTGATCCGCTTGCTGACCCAGTGCAGTCGCCAGTGTGACCGCAGGCCGGGGACTCGGGCTGGAGAGCCCGCCACCTTGCCCTTTCTCCTCCAGTCATCCTCCTGAGCAAGGGGTGCTGAACACCACGTGGGTGGATGTGGGTGAATGTGGCCTGGGGGCCACGGACAGTTCGACGTTCACTCCTCTGTGCTGTTCGGTGCGTGTCACAAGTTTTTTTTTTTTTTTTAATATATTTTATTGATATTTCACAGAGAAGAAGGGAGAGGGATAGAGAGCTAGAAACATCCATGAGAGAGAAACATCGATCAGCTGCCTCCTGCACACCTCCCACTGGGGATGTGCCCGCAACCCAGGTACATGCCCTTGACCGGAATCGAACCCGGGACCTTTCAGTCCGCAGGCCGACGCTCTATCCACTGAGCCAGACCGGTTTCGGCCTGACACTAGTTGTAAGAAGCCCCTGTCGTTGCAGGATGTGCTAGCAGCTCGGCTGCTGTAACAAAACACATAGACTCAGGGCGTGAGCAGTGTCTTCCTCACTGTTCTGGGGCCTGGAAGCCCCTCACACCTTGCTCCTCCGAGACCGAGTGCGAGAGCCCAGCCGCTCCGTCCCACGTGGACTGTTCTGCTCGGAGCGGAGCTGCGGAGAGACACGTCACCTCTCCTTGCTGGACTTTTGTCCCAACTAATCCTGCACTGATCCCTCCCTCAGAAAACACACAGGCTGTCCCATGCCGAGCAGCTGGTGTGTATTAGCTGTGTTCACTGTCAGCCCAAACTACACAGGGAAATACGTGATGAATGTCCTGTTGCAAAGAAAGCCCAAGTGCATGTGGGTTTAGCTGTAGCTTTATCGTCGTTCACCGGCCTGGATCAGCCTCCTGGACGGGCTGCCGCCTCCCGGCTGGCTGGCAAGAGCAGCGGACCGCGGGCATGGCCGCCAGCCCTGCCCTGGCACTCCCTGGCCGTGTGACTTGCCCTGGGCTTCCTGTCCTTCGGACAGTGGGTGCAGCTCCCCCCCGGGCTGCGGCCACGGAGGCTGCATTGTTGTTGAGGTCACTGTGCTCCGAGAAGCGGCCCCGCTGCTGTGGGAGCCCGTGGAGTGGACCCTTCCTCACGTGGCTTCACAGAGACTGGCCGACTCCCCCTCTCAGCCCGGCTTCCCTGCCTCCCGGCCAAACCGGGAAGGTCTGTCTTAGAGATGGCTTCCAGTGAGGTGTCTTCGGGAAGGAGGAAGCTGCTGTGTGCGTGCTGGTTGAGGACCAGAACGTGAGCCGCTGCTGCCCGGCTGCACGGCGGCTGTCTGCTCGAGGCGCGGCAGCAGGTGCTGCTGTGCGCAGGCCCTGGCAGGGGCGGAGCCTCGAGGGCGTGCCATCTCTCGTGTGCCGGCACATTGGAGCCGGGGGACGTTGGAGTGAAGTTGTCAGAGTCTAATTGGCACTTCTGAAACTCAGCAACAGCAGGCTGGGAACTGGATGTGTGCAAGTCATAGATTTCCCCCGAGTTCATGCTGGCAGCTCTCATTAGGATTTCAGACAGTCACAGAAATGGGGACAGTTCTGAAATGTGCGCTCACTTTAATGCTGGAGGTGGTCGCGGCCCTGTTGTCTCAGATCCGGCAGCGTTGTCACGGTGTGTGGCCGAGTGAGGCGGCAGGCTGGGGGAGCTGCGCCCAGGGAGTGACAGGGAGAGGCGAGAAAGGTCTTCACGGCCGAAGGGCGAGCGCCTCTGAGACCAGGAGGGCGAGCAGGGCCTCCACAGCACTGATTTCCTGCCCTTTTCCTAGGATCTGCGATGGCGTCCAGTTTGGAGCTGGGATAAGGTTCCTGTAGCTGCCGCGAGCGTCCTCCAGTCCCTCCCAGAAACGCGTTCGAGCCATTCTCTGGCCGCTGCCCTCGTGGAGATCCCTGTCAATAAATTTTCAAGACAAACACTCCGATGCACTGTGGCTGCGGTTCGCACGCGGGCTCCTCCTGGGACCAGGGGCCGGGGCCGGGGCCAGCCAGGTGGCTGTGAAGTCCCGTCACACAGTCCCCAGTTCCTTTCTTCCCCAGACGCGAGGTGTCTGTGATGGGTCCCATGTGTCAGCGCCAGCAGGCCCCAGGGAAGCCAGCGCTCCTACCGCCTATTTGAGTCACAGAGTGTGAGTGGCAGGGAAGGAAGAAGCGTGTGTAACGGGAACACGGAAGCAGAGAGGGACCCGTGTCCCCTGGAGAGCAATAGTGGCACTAGTTAGACTGTTAGTGTCCGGGTTCCTGCAGCCGCTCCAGCAAATCACCGCAAACCCGGTGCTTAGCACACACAGCAGGCACCGTGCCGTCTGTGGCCGGAAGTCCAGGGTGGGTGTCCCGGGCTGGAGCCAGAGTGGCCGGGCTGGTTCCTTCTGGGGGAGACTTTCCTGGCCTCGTTCAGTTTCCAGAGGCCCCACCTGCCTGGGCTGACGGCCCCATCCTGTGTTTTCAAAGCCGGCACGTGGCGTCTCCAGTCCCCGCAGGCTCTGCCTCTGCCCTCTGATGGTCCTGTGACTGCTGGGCCGCCCGATCATGCAGGCCCCTCCTTGGTCTGGGGCCCTCTGATGGTCCTGTGACTGCTGGGCCGCCCGATCATGCAGGCCCCTCCTGAGTCTGGGGCCCTCTGATGGTTATGGTGACTGCTGGGCCGCCCGATCATGCAGGCCCCTCCTTGGTCTGGGGCCCTCTGATGGTCCCGGTGTCTGCTGGGTCGCCCGATCATGCAGGCCCCTCCTTGGTCTGGGGCCCTCTGATGGTCCCGGTGTCTGCTGGGTCGCCCGATCATGCAGGCCCCTCCTGAGTCTGGGGCCCTCTGATGGTCCCCTCGGTTCTGCCTGCAGCCCACACCCCTCGCCGTGTTGTGACATCCTCACACAGTCCGAAGTGGAGCGTGGACCGTTCCATGGCGGGCGGCGGGGGGGGCGGGGGGGGGAGGGGTACTATCCTGCCTAACGCACCTGTATCTCAAAGGAAATATTTACTAGTCACATGCGGGAAACTTTTTATTTTTAAGTTAAACTTCCTTTGGATTCTTAGGAAAAAATGCTGCCGCGTGAAGATGTCCAGGGGAGTGGTGTTGCCCCCGCCGTGGCCAGGACAGGTCCCTGCAGGATTTCCCTCCCTCTCCCCGGACCTTTGTTCAACCTTTGTCAGTGTCTTTGCCAAGTGAGCTTAGGGCTCAGGGCAGCCTGAGGGCAGCTTGGGGCTCAGGGCAAGTCATCGGGGTCAAGCTCACAGGCCCCGAGGGCTGTCTCACCCTCTGCCTGCAGGAGCTGCGGGGACTTGCAGAGAATCTGTAGGAAGAAACAGCTTACCTTTCCTATAACTGGGGACATGGGAAACTAGACTCCTTCTCCCCCCGCCCCCCAATAGTTTCATTGTTTGGGTTTACATTTCTGCCTTTGGGGAATGAGAAACCCCTGTTCTAACCCTGGCATGGTCAGACTGTACATTAGAGCAACACAGCTGAGATCTAGTCTCAGACACGGACCTTTGCGGTTTATCTGCTGCTTCACCGGGAAACCGTTCTTCCAGAGGAGCCGCTGGGAAAAGCTGCGTGTTTAATCGAGCGAGGCCAGGCTGCCTGGGTCGCTGCGGGGCCCTCCCCACGGCCCTGCCGCTGTGTCCTGCGGAGGAGGGCGTGTCGCCTGCAGGTGGAGTGGGAATCAGAACCCTGTCGTGCTCAGGCGGGAGGAGGTGGGCGGACGAGCGCTTCACACGGGCTCTCCGGGAAAGGCAGGAGCCGCGAGCGCTGCGACGGGAGGCCTCGCTGCTGCTGGGCACCAAGATGGGACAGGAAGACACGAAGCAAGTCCCCCACAAAGTGCCGCCTGCCTCAGCGAGTGCATCCGAGTTTTACTCCGTTCTCTCTCAATACCTGAGCACTCGGCCTGGAGCAGTTTGACGTTCGCGTAATTAACCTTTTGCTCCACTGCAACAAAGGGGCCACAGGCCAGCGTGTGTCTCCACGGAGGACACCACGTGGACGCTCAAAGGGGCCACAGGCCAGCGTGTGTCTCCACGGAGGACACCACATGGACGCTCAAAGGGGCCACAGGCCAGCGTGTGTCTCCACGGAGGAACCACGTGGACGCCCACGGTCCCGTGCGGGTGTCGCCTTCCATTTGCAGCAGGAGCTCAGGCGAGCCTGGTCCGCACGGTGCTCATGGAGAGAAGCCCACCTGATGCAGCGTGTCCTCCGTTCCGTGCACACGTGGTCTCTCCTTGCGCCGCGTGGCCTTACGCGTGGCTTTGTGGGCAGGGTGCTCATCGGCGATGCCTCCGCCCGGTGTGCCGGCTGCGTCTGCAGTCACAGAGTGAAGGACGGTCGAGGCCACGAGGAGGACGGGCCACCGACGCCTCCACTCCCTGCAGCTGCCCAGGTGGAGGGCTTTTAATTTGCTTTTTTAAAGACCAGGTGAACTCATCTCTAGGACAGTGCGCTGTGCTCACGGGCACCGTATGCTTCAAGTGGCACCAAGGAGGAGAGAAAAGGGTTCCTCAGCAGAAGCTAGAGACTCGAGTTTAAGTAAAATAAACCATGTTTAAAATCAGGAGACTGTCCTCACAATTCAAATGTCTAGCTTCCCTTAAACAACTGGATCTGAAGACCGAGTCTTCATTTCTGCCCGCGACCAGGGGCCGGGCGGGTGTTGCTCAGTGGGGCGGGGCCGTCTGGGAGGGGGGATTTCACCATCTCCACGGTCCTGCCTGGGGCCCATGAGAAGCAGCACATTTTGGGAGGATAACTCGGAAGGTGGAGGGACAGGGCGGGGGTGGGCCGGGGAGGCAGGTGCAGTCTTGGCCTGGGGTGGTCTGGGCCTTAGATCTTAAATGCGATCCAGGAGGTGTTTGTGGGAGGCGGTGTTAGCGGGGGAATCTGAGCCTTCCCTGCGTCCTGTCTCATGGCAGCGCTGTAGAGAGGAGACGGGAAATGCGGGGTGAAATGCCAGCCTGCTTGACATGCACACGGAGTGTGGGGGGCGGGGACTGGGCGGCTGCTCAACGCTGTGCTGGGTCGGACCGGCCGTCTCAGTTCCGAGAACGACCCATGCTTCGTTCGCCGGAGGGGCTAGCAGGCGTCCTGGGCGGCTGGTCCCCACGCCCAGCTGTGACTGCCTTCACGGCGTTCCCGGTCAGGAGAATTACTGGGCTCCTGTGCCGAATTGTTGGACGACTTTGAAGAACAAAGCACGTTTGTGCAGAAGGGGATTCGGCATGGTCTTTGTTTGAAAAGAAAGCACGCTGTTCGATGAATTTGGACCAACTGAAAATCACAGCCTCTCTCCCCGGGTTTCCCCCTTTTCAAGCAACCAGTGTCCGCTGGCGGCGCTTTCCCCGCTTTCGTCCCGAGGCGGGTGTGCGGCAGGGAACTACCCCACTTCCCGCAGAGATAACCGCAGCCCCAGGCACCGGCACCGAAGCGGAAGGTGACCCCACACTGAGTCAGAACCCACACACGGTCCGAGCGCCATCCCCAGAAATGGCTGCTCATCTCTGTGTAATCTCCCTGAAAAGCCGAGTGGGCAGAGCTCCCGCTAGAAAAGTTAGAACATGGTAGACAGTGGTACAGCCTTGACATGGGACGGAGGGAAGGAAACGGTCGTCTGTCCTCCGGGTCAGACAGCATTCGCCCCACCTCAATCCAGAGAGAGCACGGGCACCTCCACACCGGGCGCGGCAGCCACGGGGGCGCCGCCTGGACCCCCACCCCTCCTTCCCGCCCCGGCCTCAGCCCAGCAGGGCCGCCGCTCCTGTCTGTGAACACAGCCTCCTCCCTCCCCCCTCCTCCCTCCCCCCCTCCCCCTCCCTCCCCCTCCCTCCCCCTCCCTCCCCCACGGGCTCGGGAACAGGAAGCTCCCAGAGGAGGAAGGGCACGCGCTCAGGCCGCTCCCCTCGTTCAGCGCTCAACACTCACGTGCGAGGCGCCAGGCTGGGTGCTCCCGCCGAGCCCTGCGTGATCAGAGCGGACCGGCCTCCTGTCGCCCCAGGCCCCAGCACGAGTCTGCTCATTCCGTATCCCCGTCCCACCTTGGGTGCCCCCTTCCTGGCGGTCATTCCCAAGGACCCGGCTGCCAGCCGCAGGGCACGCGGCCTCCCCGTCGGAGCTCCGGGAGCCTGGGTTGGCTCTCCAGGGGCCTCTGAGGCCCAGCTGGCACTGGGGATCCGTTGGGCCTAGTCTGGCTGTCAGACAAGGCTTTTCTCAAGAAGGGGCTCTCAGACGGAGACCTGAGGGTCAAGTAGGAGGAAGCCAGCGGTGAGCAGGTGCAGGGAATAGCATGCTAGGAAGAGGGAACAGCAGGTGCAAAGGCCTCGGGGAGGAGCGAGAGGGCAGGGTTGTCCGGGAGACAGAGTCAGCAGGAGGCACGTGTCTGTGAAAGGGGAGAGCAGGGAAGTGTTGGCTGTGGAGGCGGCACTCCCACAGGCTGGCCACCCGGAGCCGTGGTGGAATTCATTCCGAGTCCAAAGGCCTGAGAACCAGGGGAGCCGGCCTAGGTCCAAACTGGGGGCAGGGAGCCGAGGTGAGGTGTCCCAGCTCGAGCAGTGAGGCAGGGAAATGTGGGGCCCCTCTGTCCTCTGCCCTTGGCTCTCTTTAGGCCCTTGGTGGGCTGGACGAGGCCCGCCCACACTGCACTGCGTCTGCCCCTGCCCCTGCCCCTGCCCCTGCCCCTGCGTCTGTGTCTGCCCCTGCCCCTGCGTCTGCCCCTGTCACTGCCCCTGCCCCTGTGTCTGCCCCTGCGTCTGTCTGCCCCTACCCCTGCGTCTGCCCCTGCGTCTGCCCCTGCGTCTGCCCCTCCTTCTGCCCCTGTCACTGCCCCTGCGTCTGCCCCTGCCCCTGCCCCTGCCCCTGCGTCTGCCCCTCCTTCTGCCCCTGTCACTGCCCCTGCCCCTGTGTCTGCCCCTGCCCCTGCCCCTGCGTCTGCCCCTGCCCCTGCCCCTGCCCCTGTGTCTGCCCCTGCGTCTGTGTCTGCCCCTACCCCTGCGTCTGCCCCTGTGTCTGCCCCTGCCCCTGCCCCTGCGTCTGCCCCTGTGTCTGCCCCTGCCCCTGCCCCTGTGTCTGCCCCTGCCCCTGCCCCTGCCCCTGCCCCTGCCCCTGTGTCTGCCCCTGCCCCTGCCCCTGCTTCTGCCCCTGCCCCTGCTTCTGCCCTTGCCCCTGCTTCTGCCCCTGCCCCTGCCCCTGCTTCTGCCCCTGCCCCTGCCCCTGCCCCTGCCCCTGGCCCTGCCCCTGCATCTGCCCCTGCCACTGCCCCTGCCCCTGCTTCTGCCCTTGCCCCCGCCCCTGCCCCTGTGGGAGGCAGCTATATCTCTCTCCTGCTGGTCTGCTTCTCTGGAACCCCTCCTCACACAGCCCTTCGGGTCCCCCATCTGAGACTAGGGGCCAAGAAAGGCTTATCCTGCATTTCATTCCCTTGTCAGAGAAAGGAAGTCAGCCAGCCCCACCTTTTCTGGGCTCCAGTAATGAAAACACAGTCACCAGGGGCCGCGCCAGAGGCCCAGGAACAGACAGGAATCTGGACAGGAATCTGGTGCTTGGCTGACCCCGTGGCCTGGCCGGTGAGGGCAGGGGCAGGTCGGCCGCAGGTGGCCTGGGGAGCAGTGAGCACGCACCTGCCCCCCCTCCCCCCAGGGTGCCCTCCGTTCCCCCTGATGGCGCTTCCCCGGCCCCCGTCTAACCAGGACAGAGCAGGCAGAGGGGGAAACAGCGAAATACATTTTAAGGAAAATGGACAAAGGATTCTGAACGTATTGACTGATTTGATAAGGGTCTTGCTGATTTATAACTGACTTCCTCATGCGCTTTGAACAGCCTGAAAAATCTTTATTTTGCAATAAAGGTGGTGGAAAAAATACAACAGTTCTTTACAAATCAATGATGATATTATTTTTAAAAATACACTTGCATCTCCTAGTTGTAGATTTACAGTGGAATCTAGACAGTAGTGTGGAGCTCGGAGCTCGCCCCCACCCGCCCGCTTGCCCTGACTAACATCGGGGAGCCTAGCCCTAACCGGTGTGGCTCAGTGGATAGAGCGTCGGCCTGCGGACTGAAGGGTCCCGGGTTCGATTCTGGTCAAGGGCATGTACCTTGGTTGTGGGCACATCCCCAGTGGGAGTGTGCAGGAGGCAGCTGATCGATGTTTCTCTCTCATTGATATTTCTAGCTCTCTATCCCTCTCCCTTCCTCTCTGTAAAATATAAATAAAATATATTTTTTAAAAAAAAAAGAAAGAAAAGAAAATGTGTTTCTGAAATGAATACGGTCCGAGCAGACGCACAGGCAGAGGCTTCTGGGTAAGAACGTCCCGGGCTCTGTGTGGGGCCTGGTTGAGCTCCAGCCCCGGATGGAAACCCGCGGCCCGGCGCCCTGCGGGGCCTGTGGGCGAGCATCAGCCACACGCAGCCCTCACACTCCGCGTGCCCTCGCACGCAGTCGGTAGCCGAATTCAAGCAAGACCACGCCTTGAACAATGTTCCTACTTCTTCAAGGAAAATGACTGTTCTTTTTAAAATAAATCTTTACTGCTGAAATATTACATATGTGCCTTCCTTCCCCCCATTGCCCCCACCCCCGCCCGCCCCAGGCCTTCACCCCCGTCTGTGTCTGTGGGTTATGCACGCACCAGAGGCTCAGGTGAGAGCCAGGCTCCTGGTGGTGCTGGAGGGGGAGCCGGTCCAAGAGCTACTCGCCCCGCCCAGCCGGGGGCCCAGCCGGGGGCCCAGCCGGGGAGGTGAGGCAGGTGTGGCCCATCTTCCTGATGAGCTTCACCTCCTCACCCACCTCCTCACCCAGGAAGTGGTTCTGCAGGAAGTCGCAGGGACGAGGGCCTGCGGGGGGAACCCAGGCCTGCAGCGCCACAAGGGCCTGGCGCAGGCTCCGCTCCCAGGCCAGGGCGGCCTCCGTGGCGCTCACCTTGGGCGGCTCCTGCACGTCCTGGAAGAGAACGCGGCCACCTCGCTGGTCTGGCGGCTTTAAGGTGCTCGGCGCCCTCACGCTTCTTCTCCGCCACCTGGAGGAAGAAGTGGCCCAGCCCTGGAGAGCCACATGGTCCCATCGAAACAGAAGCCCAGGGAGAGGTGGGTGTGGAGGCCGCAGAGGCAGGGGCCAGGCGGGTGGCGGCAGCCTCCACCTCGGGGGGGGAGGGGGGGTGGGGGTGGATAACGCTGATGAATTTGGGAGCTCATGGCTGTTCGGCAATAAGGAGTTAAGGCAGAAAAACCCCGGTGTGTTGGCTGGTCCCGGAGGTGGTTCTGCAGGTGGAGACTGGCTAAGACGCAGGAGAGTGGCCGGAGGAGGGAGAAGGGGCGTCCCTGGGCCTGTTCCGTCCAAACACTGTGGAAGCAGGAGACAGACCTGGGCCGCCAAGGACACTGGGAAATGACTATTCTTATGTTAAATCCTGCAATAGTGGCCAAGAATTTGTGTGTGTGTTTTTTTTAAAGCAGGAAGTTGCCAGGAAGCGCGATTCTTCTGTTGATTATATCTATCTTTTAGGACACAAAGTTCTCTTTAATCATTTTTGGGGGAAGGGACGCCACACTGCTACTCAATGACGAGAAACGTTTTTATCGGCACAGAAGTCGTCCTTAGACTCGCCACGCCCCGGGCCGCAGGGAGGGCCCGCGCAGGCCCCGGCTCCGGGCTCAGCGGGCAGGCGGCCTCGCGGAACCCAGCCCCTCCCTCCGCGGCCCCTTCCTTTCTGACCAGTTTCCTTCACACGTGCCAGGAAGCTCCCCCAGCTCTGGGGTGCGTACGCTGACTCCGTGGCCAGAACCTTGCCCTTGCCTCGCGCGTTCACCAGGCCCACGGCGCGCCGGGCCGCACGCAGCCTCTTCCGTGTGGCCGTGGGAACACGCGTGGGCCTCCTCCGCACAGCCCTTCCCCTGCTGTCCGCCACATCGCCTTTCGTGTAGCCTCGCGTGTGTGTGGCCCGAGAAGCAACTCCGAGTTTCCTGAAAGGCCTCTCTCTTTCCCTTTGTGTTGGTCATTTTGGCGAACTACTGGAGGATGGTGGTTGATCTTTTAAACTTTTTTTTTTTTTTAATATATTTTCTTGATATTTTACAGAGAGGGAGAGGGATAGAGAGCTAGAAACATCGATGAGAAAGAAACATCGATCAGCTGCCTCCTGCACACCTCCCACTGGGGATGTGCCCGCAACCAAGGTACATGCCCTTGACCGGAATCGAACCCGGGACCCTTGAGTCCGCAGGCCGACGCTCTATCCACTGAGCCAAACCGGTTTCGGCATGATCTTTTAAACTCTGACAGATACAGAAGCCGCCCTTAGCCCCGGGCCCTGGCAGGACAGGCGGGGGTTTGTGCTGTGGGCATGGCTTGCTGAGCCCTGAGGCTGGTCCCAGAGCCCGGATGCCGCTGTGGGTCATCCCCACCAGCTCAGGGTTCCAGGGGTCCTCACACTTTTTAAACAGGGGGCCAGTTCACTGTCCCTCAGACCGTTGGAGGGCCGGACTATAGTTTTAAAAAAAAACTATGAACAAATTCCTATGCGCACTGCGGGCCCAGGACGCGTCGGCTGCTAAGCAGGACAGGCAGCGGCCCCCGGCGGGCCGGATCAATGTCCTCGGCGGGCTGCATGTGGCTCGTGGGCCGGAGTTTGAGGACGCCTGGTTTAAACCCACGCACCTGCCAGCATGCCCTAGTGTGTGTGTGCGTGTGTGTGCGTGTGTGCACGTGCGTGTGTGCACGTGTGTGTGTGCGTGTGCATGTTGTGTGTGCCCTCCTGTCCCCAGCTGTGGAGGTGGGAAGCCCCGAATCCAGGTGTCAGGAGGGCACGCTCTCCGGAGGCGCTCAGCCGCTCTTACCTCCGGGTGGCTTGTGGCCTCGCGTGGCCTCGTGTGGCTCCACTCGGCTCCATCCTCACCTGGGCCCGCCCAGGCGTATTGGACGGTGACGCGGGAGTTTTGGACGGGAACCCGCGGTGTTGCCCGGGGCAGGATGGTTCCCCGGATTCTTAGTCCGTCGGCGTCGAAGAATGACTCCACGGACGGAAGGTGGTATATAGCAAGGTGGAGGGGGAAAGGGTCCCGCAGAACAGACTCCCACGTGGGGAGGGGGGGAAGGGTCCCCCTGAGTTCCTTTCCCTGCGGCCTATAAAGGCTGCAGATCCTGGTGCCTTGCTATCCCCTCTGATGGGTCAGTTTTCCCTTAGACTGGTCACTATAGTAACTTGTGGGTTCAAAGGTCGAACCTCACCCGGGACAGTGAGGCTCCCTCCCCTCCTCCCTCCTTGTTTTCCTGTCCCTTTGGGCCTTCCTCTTCCTCTTCCTCTGAACGAGGGCCTTCCTTTCAGTTTGTGACGTGGACCGTCCGCAGTTCCCAGCTCCCTGCTCCTATGGGAATGTGCCCTTTGCAGCTTTCCAGTGCCCCTGTTCTCCGGAGATAGACCTGCTGCTGCCCTGCAGCCCCGAACTCTTTCTAGGGTCCCCTTAATTTCCAAAATTTCCTAAACCTGCTCCCCCGAATTTTACTCCCCCAAATTCCATTTCAACGAGGCCCGTCTGGTGACGCCTCTTAACCAGTTCCGTCTGCAAAGATCCCGTTTCCAAATGAGGTCACATCCCCAGGGACCGGGCAGGGCTTCCACAGGGTTTTCTTGGGTGGAAGCCACTCAGGCCGTAACAGGTGGTCACCAGGTAACGGGTGGCAGGAAGGTCAACCAGGGACGCGGGGCTGGCCTGGGCGGCAGGGTGAGTGGCCGCAGGGACAGGGGCAGCTGGGATGGGGGGCGGGGGGCAGAGAACAGAACGCTCTTTCAGGAAAGGCATGGGGGGGAGGAAGGGAGGGCCGGGCTGGAGAGACCCTTGTCCTTGTGAGCCTCGCTGGGGACAATGGTTCTTTTACTGGAGAAGCTGGATTGAAAGGGAGCCACTCCCAGTGGCCCCTGTTCCCCTCTTGCGCAGCCTGAGGCGCCTCCACCCTGCAGGGGCTGTGCGCGCCCTCTGAGCTCCCAGCAAGACGGGCGGAGAGACGGGCCAGCGCACGATTTTCATTTTATTTGTTTGTTTATTCATTTATTTATTTAAAATATATTTGTATTGATTTCAGAGAGGAAGGGAGTGGGAGGGAGAGATAGAAGCACCAAGGATGAGAGAGAATCATGGATCGGCTGCCTCCTGCACACCCCACACTGGGGATGGAGCCTGCAACCCGGGCATGTGCCCTGACCGGGAATCGAACCCTGACCTCCTGGTTCATAGGTTGACGCTCAACCACTGAGCCATGCCAGCCAGGCCAGCACACGATTTTTAAAAAGTAATTATTTGAATCAAGCAATTGAATAATTAAATATGTTGCGAAGGCCAGAAAGCTTCGGGGCGCTTGGGGTCCAATGGTGTTCTCTTCTGGTGGGATCGGTTCACGTGGGGTTTCGTTAGCGCCATAAACTGCCGAGTTTGAGGAAACAGGTGGCTTCCTGGCTGGCACCGTCTTATCCCAGAGGCCATGGTGACACCGAGACACAGGGCAGGCGGCCCTGCGGTGCGCAGGGCGGGTGACTGCGGTGCACAGGGCGGGTGACTGCGGTGCGCAGGGCGGGTGGCTCTGCGGTGCACAGGGCGGGTGACTGCGGTGCGCAGGGCGGGTGGTCCTGCGGTGCGCAGGGCGGGTGACTGCGGTGCGCAGGGCGGGTGACTGCGGTGCACAGGGCGGGTGGCTCTGCGGTGCGCAGGGCGGGTGACTGCGGTGCGCAGGGCGGGTGACTGCGGTGCGCAGGGCGGGTGACTGCGGTGCACAGGGCGGGTGACTGCGGTGCACAGGGCGGGTGACTGCGGTGCGCAGGGCGGGTGGTCCTGCGGTGCGCAGGGCGGGTGACTGCGGTGCGCAGGGCGGGTGACTGCGGTGCACAGGGCGGGTGGTCCTGCGGTGCGCAGGGCGGGTGACTGCGGTGCGCAGGGCGGGTGACTGTGGTGCGCAGGGCGGGTGGTCCTGCGGTGCGCAGGGCGGGTGACTGCGGTGCGCAGGGCGGGTGACTGTGGTGCGCAGGGCGGGTGGTCCTGCGGTGCGCAGGGCGGGTGACTGCGGTGCGCAGGGCGGGTGACTGTGGTGCGCAGGGCGGGTGGTCCTGCGGTGCGCAGGGCGGGTGACTGCGGTGCGCAGGGCGGGTGACTGCGGTGCGCAGGGCGGGTGGTCCTGCGGTGCGCAGGGCGGGTGACTGCGGTGCGCAGGGCGGGTGACTGCGGTGCGCAGGGCGGGTGACTGCGGTGCGCAGGGCGGGTGACTGCGGTGCGCAGGGCGGGTGACTGCGGTGCGCAGGGCGGGTGACTGCGGTGCGCAGGGCGGGTGACTGCGGTGCGCAGGGCGGGTGGCTCTGCGGTGCACAGGGCGGGTGACTGCGGTGCGCAGGGCGGGTGGTCCTGCGGTGCGCAGGGCGGGTGACTGCGGTGCGCAGGGCGGGTGACTGCGGTGCACAGGGCGGGTGGTCCTGCGGTGCGCAGGGCGGGTGACTGCGGTGCGCAGGGCGGGTGACTGTGGTGCGCAGGGCGGGTGGTCCTGCGGTGCGCAGGGCGGGTGACTGCGGTGCGCAGGGCGGGTGACTGCGGTGCGCAGGGCGGGTGACTGCGGTGCGCAGGGCGGGTGGCGGGGAGCAGGAGAGCCAGGCCGCCAAGCTTTGCTTCGGAAGGAAGAGTCTCCCATCTGGAGCCGCGCCTCCCCCACGCGCTGCATCGCCATGCCCGCTGCCCTGCAGGGTAGAGGGCGCCATGCTCAGGAGCAGCAGCTGATGAAGGCCTCTCCGTGTGGGAGCGACGTCACGGTCACCCCACGCGGCCTAGGAATCTCCTGCAGTGACCGCCACGGGCCGTGGCCCCAACCACGTGCCCCTCAGCCATACACCGCGAGCACCGAAGGGCACGGTGCTCGAGGAGGCTGGGGAGGGAAGGCCTGCTTCGCCTGAGGGAGAAGGGGACAGGGGACAGGGGACCCCCCCCCCCCCGCCCGCCGCCCCAGCTTCTGCAAGGCAGTTTCTCCAGCTGGCAGCTTGGCTGGAGTCTCAGCAGGCTCCCGCGGCTCCGGAGGCAGAGTTAGGGTCTCCATCTCCCCCGTGCGGCTGCACCCCCTCATCTCTGTCCCCAGTGGCTCCGTCTGCCCTTCCTGCCCCCAGGAGACCACTTCTGGGTTTCCATCTCCCTTTCTGCCACTTGGCCACCCAAAGGCCTCCGCCTTCGCCACCCAGGGCCGCGCCTTTCAGCTCATGAAATCGCCCCAAGCGTGGGCCTGGTTCAGGACGCGCTGAGACACAGCCGTGTGCCTTTCTCTCTTCACAGTAAATCGTGGTGAAATACACACGAGCTACAGTTTTTCGCGTGCAGTTCAGTGCTGGACTCCACCCCCTCCCTCTCCCCCCTTCCCTCTGCCTCCAGGGAGGGGGCTCCCACCTCTTTCCCTTGGTGTCTGGCTTATGTCAGCCCCCAGGTTCACCCGTGGGGTAGCACGCGTCAGCATCCGGGTATCTGTGCCAGTGGGCCGCGTTGCGTTCACCCCTTCTCTGCCCAGGGACGTCGGGGTGGTTCCCGCCTGCAGCGGCGGACTGGGGCGGCTCCTCAGACACGTCCTGAGCACCTGCGGGCGGGAGGCGCGGTGATCCTGGGAAAGCCGCTTGCATTTCCTTCGGTTTGCCAGGGCCAGCGCCGGGACGAGCGGTCCAGTTGGTGTCCAGCTGGCTGTTAGGGCGCCTGAGACCGTCCGTCCCCCGAGGGCCGGGCCCCCCACGGCTGCCACGGGGCTGCCAGAACCCTCAGCCCCGCTTTTGTGGTTCTTGGCAATGAATATCTCACAGCCCCGGGGACGGAAGGTCTCCGCAGGCCTTGCCTCGTACTGGTGTCCTCGCTAACATCCCTGGTGATGTTCCACGCTGAGTGGAGGCCACTCTTCAAACGACGCTCCTGATGCAAGAGCGCACTGTGCCCGTGGCTGCCCTGCCTCCTGGTCCTATCAACCACAGGCTGGGGGGCGCATGGGGCACAGGTTGACCTTGGAGCTGTGGACCTGAGCGGAGAAGAACATGCCTCGTTTCTATGTGACTGTTCTCACCAGTGACCGTGGTCGGCCTGAGGACCCCCTTGCTCACATGGTTCTAAATCTAAGTGGTTCTGAAATGCGGTGCTTGCTCTGCAGCAGGGGTGGGAGCCTTTTTTTCTGCCAACGGCCATTTGGATATTTATTTATTTTGTAAAAAATATTTCTATTGATTTCAAAGAGGACGGGAGAGGGAGAGAGAGAAACATCCATGATGAGAGAGAATCGTGGATCAGCTGCCTCCTGCACGCCCCCCACTGGGGATGGAGCCTGCAACCTGGGCATGTGTCCTGACCGGGAATCGAACCGTGACCTCCTGGTTCATAGGTCGATGCTCAACCCCCGAGCCACGCCGGCCGGGCACTGTTACCTTTTAAACGTTGGTTTGTTTTTAGTGGTGCCATCATCGTGGCCACTATTAGGGTTTTTGGGCAAAAATGAGCAGTAAGTGACATTCAGTTCCCACACAGCCTGCTCTCCAATCTGGGTCAGTGTCTGGTTTCGCACGGCCCATGAGCTGAGAACGAGTTTATATTTTAATGTTTTGAAGAAGTCACAGGATATCCCACAGCATGTGAAAGTGACAGCTGCCGGAGTGCACAGAAAGCTTTTGGGGCCACGCTGGTCTGCTCTGCGGCTGCTTTCCCGCGACAGCACCTGAGTGAGGAGCTGGGACAGGCTGGATGGCCCCCAACTCAAAAATCCTCACTGTCTGGTCCTTTCGGGTTTCTAAATGATACTGACTTCAGAGAGGAAGGGAGAGGGAGAGAGAGAAACGTTAACGATGCCCTAGCCCAGACATGGGCAAACTTTTTGACTTGAGGGCCACAATGGGTTCTTAAACTGGACCGGAGGGCCGGAACAAAAGCATGGATGGAGTGTTTGTGTGAACTAATATAAATTCAAAGTAAAGGAGCGGAGGGGAGAGCAAGAGAACCCTCCGCTCTTTCGGCTCCGTGGGCCGGATAGAAAAGCCGAATGGGCCGGATCCGGCCCACGGGCCGTAGTTTGCCCACGGCTGCCCTAGCTGGTTTGCTCAGTGGCTAGAGCATTGGACTGCGGACTGAAGGGTCCCGGGTTCGATTCCGGTCAAGGGCATGTACCTTGGTTGCGGGCACATCCCCAATAGGGGGCATGCAGGAGGCAGCTGGTCGATGTTTCTCTCTCATAGATGTTTCTAACTCTCTATCCCTCTCCCTTCCTCTCGGTAAAAAATCAGTAAAATATATTAAAAAAAAAAACACACGTTAATGATGAATCATCGATTGGCTGCCTCCTGCACGCCCCTACTGAGGACTGAGCCCATAACCCCCTGACTGGGGATCGAACCGTGACCTCCCGGTTCATAGGGTGACGCTCAACCATTGAGCCACGCTGGCCGGGCAGTCCGGCTCCTTTCAGACCCCTGCCTAGACCCCTGGCCCCAGCAGTGTTCTTATGACGTGCTGTGGTGGCCACGTCTCCTGCTCCAGCAGCAGCCTGGATGGGCTCACTGTCCCCCAGGGCCTCCCCCCTTCATTGTGCGCCCCTCCACCCCCAGCACAGCTCTCATTCCCTTACTGCTCCCCAGCCCAGTGGAAGGAGGAAAGCCAAAACCTTCCATTTTTTGCAGGCAAATGAACAGGGAAAGAAATTCAGACTAAAGTGTGAATGTCTGATAGGCCTGCCTTTGTTCTTTCACCGCATTAGATGCACCGACATTTTCCAAGGACTTTGCCCTCAGAACGTGTAATCCTTGAGGGGCCTTGACCGAGTCTCCACAGAAGACTAGGAATCAGTAACCCGGTGCCGACTCCTCATTCATCCCTCATCTATAAAACATGCAGGGGACAAAGCGCGCCTGTGGTTTAATTTGCCAGCGATGCGAAAACAGAACTCGGAGGAGTTGCTAGTAAATGCAAATCCAACTTCCCTCGTCTCAAAATGTGCTGATGTTTCCAGAATCACCGGCGGCGCGAGAGGCAGCTGAGCGCGGCCACCCGGGGTGCGCTTGGCCCGCGTGGGGAACAGAGCTCGCACAGTTTTAGAATTCCAGGCCAGCGTGGGCATCTTCCCATGCTCCCCGCGTTCACAGTGGGAACCACAGCTCGCCCTCCCGCCAGCGCAGTCACTTAGCAAACGGGTGACATAACGCTGCTCACAGGGCTGGGTGACTCCTGGGGGCCGCCTGCGTGCAGATGCGGCCGGAGTGCAGGGAGGCCGGGGAAGGGCCCGGGAGCTGGGTCTCCACCAGCGAGGCAGCCAGGTGGCCCGTCCCTCCTCAGGCTGCGGGGAGGTTTGAAACAAGCAGCACAAGGAAGCGCTTCCCAGTCGGTCACCCCGGGAACGGGTTCCCTTCCCTCTCCCAAAGAGCTAGCCCTCTGCCAGGTTTCCGAAGGAAATCCCTTCTTTCTGGTTAAGTGAACGGGAAGTGGGGGAAGCCCTGCGGGGCAGCAGGCGGCTCTAACCTCTCTCTAAGCCAGGGGTGGGCAAACTTTTTGCCCCGAGGGCCACAGTGGGTTCTTAAACTGGACCGGAGGGCCGGAACAAAAGCATGGATGGAGTGTTTGTGTGAACTAATATAAATTCAAAGTAAAGGAGCGGAGAGGAGAGCAAGAGAACCCTCCGCTCTTTCGGCTCCGCGGGCCGATAGAACAGCCGAACGGGCCGGATCCGGCCTGTGGGCCGTAGTTTGCCACGGCTGCTCTAACCTCTCTCTAAGCGCTTGCCCAGCCACCTGCGATTTTAACAGACAAGTTGGTGAGGAATGAAACCCAAAGCAAGTGGAGAGACCTCATGTTGCCCTGCGTGTGTGTGTGTGTGTGTGTGTGTGTGTGTTATTCACTCTTCCCGCAAGGCTTCTGGGAGGTGCACCACACCCTTCCGGTGCGCCAAGACCACGCCTGGGCTGCTGGCATCTCCAGAGGCGCCTCTCCTCCGAGGGCGGCCACTTGCAACCTAGAAACGGCGCCGCCTGTCCTTGAACTTCGAAGACGTGAACCCGCTCCACGTGGACTCTGGTGTCTGGCCTCTCCCGCTCACATGGTCTTGCTGCGTCGCATTGCACTGTGGGAACAGGGGGAGACAGAAACGTCAGTGTGAGAGAAACATGGATCCGCTGCCTCCTGCACGCCCCTCCATCCTGGGGATCGAGCCCACGACCCAGGTACGTACGTGCGCTAACTGGAAGTCGAACCCGAGACGGGACCACACTCAACCAACTGGGCCACACTGGCCAGGGCTCCCGTCCCATTCCCGAAGGCTGCTTACTTGGTTTGCCCAGCTGAAGTGTTCAGACAAATTACACCCGTGCACGGCCCAGCGCCGTCCATTCCGGGGAAGACGGCCCCCGAGAGACGGAGAGCACACCGCGTGGGCCCCACACACGCTCACGAAACGCTTGTGCCTCGGCCCTAACTCAGCTTAAAAGGAAGCGGCCTCCGTTCCACAGCAGATCAGGTGGCTTTCTTTCCGAGCGGCCCCGCCTGCACCCTGATTCCCATAAGTATCCTCCCAGCATGCTGAGGGGCGGAGGACCGAGTTGATGGGGACTGAGATCACATTTCTGCTTCTTGTTAAATTCTTTTATTAAAAGCCAACGTTTCCGAACTCCAGGCAAACACGTACGTTTACCGCTCTGTAAGGCAGCCTGGAGAGTCCTCTCCGATGACGACCCCCCAGAGAGAACGACCCCCCAGAGAGAAGCCAGTGAACTCCCCAGGAGCCCGGAGGGAAGGCGGGGAAGCGAGGGGGTTTGGATCAGTTGTGGCTCCTTCCTCTAGCGCCGAAAAAACGCAAACCAACCACAGCCAGCAAGTCCGTTCTTACTGTGCTCTGCGCACACAGGAGACAAAACAGCCCGTTACAGCCCTAACCGGTTTGGCTCAGTGGACAGAGCGTTGGCCTGAGGATTGAAAGGTCCCAGGTTCGATTCCAGTCAAGGGCATGTACCTTGGTTGCGGGCACATCCCCAGTAGGGGGTGTGCAGGAGGCAGCTGATGGATGTTTCTCTTTCATCGATGTTTCTAACTCAACTCTCTATCCCTCTCCCTTCCTCTCTGTAAAAAATCAATAAAATATATTTAAAAAACAACAACAAAAAAAAAACAGCCCATTACAACTAACACAACACATCCGCCTTCCACGCTGCATCTCACAGACTTCGCCCCTCTCTGGCCACGGGGCGCGGAGATCCAGCAGGCGAAAGCAGGGCTTTCAGCCCGGACCCAGGGTCGGCTTTCGGCCTGGGTGGGGAACCACGTGAACTTGACTGCTGCTTCGTAGGGTTTTTTAAAAAAATCTTTACTGTGGAAAGTATTACATGTCCCCCTTTTACCCTGGTTGAGCCCTCCTAGCCTGCCCCCTGACGTGTGACTTCTTAGTAACAAGCACACGCTTGCGCTGACGTATGGTTATGCTTTTTATATGAACGACGCCTACAGAATCCCAGGACCTACTACCGCCGAGGCCCCGGCCACTTCCTCTTCCCGCTGAGTCTCCTTTGTCGGGGGCGGTCCTGGGGAAGCAGGCCCGCAGCTGTCAGCGTGTGGTTGTCCACGAGAGAAATTCTTTCACGGCGCCACAACATTTTAATTTTTTTTTCAATTTTTAAAAAAGTTTTGGTTAGTCCTCCCCCGAGGCTATTTTTCCCATTGCTTTTCAGAGAGGGTGAAAAGGAAGGAGGCAGGGAAGGAGGGAGGGAGAAACATCGATGTCAGATTGATTGGCGGCCTCTCGCACGCACCTCAACTGGGCTGGGGATCGACCTGCAAGGTATGTGCCCTTGACCGGAATCGAACCTGTGACCCTTCGGTGCGCGGGCTGGTGCTCTAACCACTGAGCAATGCCCGCTGGTGGCTGTCAGGACATTTTAAAAAATAGAGTCTACCCGTCTCTGCAGTGTCCAAGTAGCAGTTAGCAAGTGACAGTTGTAAACCCTGTGCGTCCACTGGGAAGCCGGACGCGCGGACGGGATACCCAGACACGGGTTTCCCAGGCACCCTCCGCGTGCGCCCACGCCACCTGGCTCCCTGGTCCTGGGCCGGGGCCAGGCGTCCCCCCTTTCTTTCCCAGGCTGCCTTTCTGCTCACCCTCTCCTGGTCACAGCTCCCCACCTGGGGCCCGTGTGCGCCCAGGGCAGGGGGAGGCGGGTGTCTGTGGGCCACCCGAAGCTAAGCAGCATCTTGCTCGTGCGTTTTCCAGAGTGGAGCCCCTGTCCTGTGGGTGGGGTTCTGAGGGTGGCCGACAGCACCCCAGCACAGAGCGCGCTGCCTGGCCCGGACTCTGCCAGCACCACTGGCATCTCAAAAGCCAAATTCACCATGTCTGTGTCCTCCCCAGCTTGGTGAGTGACGCCCCAAATCGGGCCATGGAAGCCTCAGAGACCTCTGACCTCGCTGTCCCGAACCCCAGCTTCCCACTGTTGCCCACGTGTGTGGCTTGTGGCCCTGAAAGGCCACCCACCTGTCCGTGCCCTGGCTCCCACCTCGGTGCTCCCCGGGGGGCCTTGGGCCGGGCTGGCCTGTTTGCGCAGCTTCTGGATTGGGATTGGTCTCTGTGGGGTGTGCTTCAGTCTGTGTCTGCAGCCGTGGGCGTGTCAGGCCTCCGCTGGAGGGTTTGCAGTGGCTCAGGGTTCCCCCCACAGGTCGCTGACCTCATTCCCTCTGCCCCTCATCCATCCACCCAGGCATCTTGCCGTTCCTGCCCAGCCACATCCCCCACGCGAGGCCCCATGCGTCCTCTTCTCCCTTCCTTTCCACTGCGGAGACTTCTCTTCCTTCACTGAAGGCAGGCAAGAGCTTATGCATCCCTGTCCCAGGTCAGAGGCCCTCCCTGGCAAGCCTCCTGGCCCCTGAGTCCCCCCTCCCGCACCTTCTTCTCCTCCTCCTCCTCCTCCTCCTCCTCCTCCTCCTCCTCCTCCTCCTCGGCTTCCCTCGCGTTCCGCCTTCCGGGTTCCTGACTGTGTGACTCTGGCATCCCCTGTCTCCTGGTTACAGGCTCCCGGAAGGCAAGGCTGTTCTTGGGGTCCGCCCCCCGCCCCCCTAGGGCAGGGCCTGGCATGCACCCGCCACCCAGTGTCTGCTGAGTGGAACAGAAGGAGTTGCTGTGGGTGTGAGGCTCTGAGCCTGTGCGAAGGGAGGCGGACACACCTCACCCACTGGTGCAGACCTAGGCCTGATAGCCCATCTGGGGGTGGCGGGCCCCACCCGTCATGCCCGGCTCAGCCAGAACCGGCCGTAACTCTCCCCGCTGGGTCCAGCCAGGGCTCCTTCCTGGGAGGATCTCCCGGATCTGCGCACTTCCCTCCTGAGTCCCCGGGAGGGAGCGTTCTCCCTGCCCCAGGCCCTTCTCCTCCACCCGCTGCGCACGTGTGAGTTAAGTTTGGGCCAGGAAGGGGCCATGTCACCTCAGGTCTTCAAACCCTTCCCCGTCCCCTCCCCTCCCGTTCCCTCCCTAGGCTGGCCCCACACTGTCCCCCCACCCCCGTCCCCCCCTGCTCTTCCCTGGTCCTGAACACCCCCTGGCGCGCTGCCAGCCTGTTTCCTGTGGCTGAGCGGCACCTCCTCAGGAAACCACCCCTTCCCCCTAAGACCGGACAATTCACAGGGGTCCCTCCAGCCCCAGGCCTGGTTCTGGGGAGAAGCTCAGCAGTGAAACGACCCGTTAGCGTTATTTGATGCACGTGGGCCGCCCCACTCCCCACTGGGTATCAGCAGAGCCCGTGGGGCTCAGGGCTCAAGCCCGCAGAACAAAGGGGCGCACAGGGGTGTCCCAGCTCTGGCCTAGGAGCAGCGCCTCCCTCCACTTGCAGAGTGAGGGACGCGCAGCGTGGGAACGGCTGCTGCCTCGTGGGCAGCCCGCGGGCTAGAAGGGGTGACCGCAGATCCGGTCCAGACAGACCTCTGGCGGCGGGCGCTGCAGGGCCAGGGGCGGGGCGGGGGGCCGGCGCTGGGGCCGCGCCCTCCGGCCACTCCCCAGGGCGAGCGGGCAGTGGCGGGGCAGCGACCAGGCGGCTCTCCAAAGCGCTGAGTCCGCGCCCGGCAGCTGGTGCCCCGCGGCCCATGTCCTCCGTGTCCTTGCGCTCATCCCCCCTGCGGACCCCCAAAATGAAGAAGGAGGAGACTTTCCTGGGCAAGCTGGGCGGCACGCTGGCGAGGAAGAAGAAGGCCAGGGAGGGTGAGTGTGCCCTCCGCGGGCCTGCAGCTGCGCCTGCGCCCGCAGACCACGCGTCCCTGTACTGCCACCCAGTTCCGCCGGGACCGCGGGTCTCTGCGCGCCCCCGCTCCCCGCCGGGTCCGTGTATCCCGCGCACGCGCCCCCCAAGTCCCGCCCTCCAGGCTGGTGGCGCGCAGCTGTGACCTTTGGTACAGGCCGTAACCCTGCTGCTCCCCCCTCCCGGGGACCTTTAAACCGCCGAGCCCGGCCCCCTCCGGCGGTGGCTCCCGGCGCCCCTCCCGGGCTCCCGGGGAGTGTAAGCGCGGGGCCAGCTCCCGCTGAGGGCGGGACTTGGAGCAAAGTCAGGGGAGCCGGCGCCCAGCCCGCGTGAGCACGGGTCAAGGGCAGCAGCGCGGGCGGAGGCTCCTTGTGGCCCTGAGCCGTGCCCCCACTCCTGGGCATTCACTGGCCTGGCCTGGGCGGGGCTGGCCCGCTCGTGTTCTCGGGCGGCGCGCCTGCGGCCCCTGCCCTGGGCGGTGTGGGGTGGGGGCTGGGGCCGTGGGGGTGGGGAGGTGGGGGTCAGCGGAGGGAGAGGGCGCAGAGCGGGCAGCCCAGCGGCGGAGGGATCTTGCCAGCCAGGACCACAGAGGCCGTTTTACTCCGTGCGCCCATGGAAATCACTAAGAACTACCCCCTCCTCGCGCACGTCTTTTAGGCTGACGAGGGGTGCCACCGGGCGCCTGTGTGTGCCCGGGAACTTCACTGCTGTCCCCAGGGCGTCTCCCAGGGCTGCGCTCCTGAAACCCTTTGTTCGGGCGGGAGCTTCTTCCCCTGGGACTGTCCCCGGGGGCTGGGGGAGGGCCCCAGCGGCGAAGGTGCCGAGTGGGGGGAAGGGCGGCTGTGAGAAGGCAGGCGCCCCAGGGGCGGGCCTCAGGCGGTTGTGGGCAAAGGAAGGACCTGGAGGCGGGGCTGTACAGGGGACTGTCTCCTGGAAAGTCTGCGTGGGCATAGCCCGGGGCGCATGTCCCCCCCCCCCCCACACACCCCCCCGCACATACAGGGACAAGGCACCCACAGGAACCCCCCACTGTGTATCCTTAGGCTTGGGACACAGTGCCCTCTGGGGATGTGTGTGCCCCATGCTCCCTCCAAATACATTTCCTACGGTGGGGGGGGGGGGGGGATGCTTTAACAAGTGAGGGTATCCGTTCCCAGAGGCAGGGCCTGGTCACCTCCAGCAGCCGCCTCTCCTGAGCCTTACATCGAAGGACCCAGAGGCTGGGATTAAGCTCCGGGGGGTCATGCCTCCTAAACGAGATGACAAACTGTCCCTCATTCCCGCTGCCCGCCAAGCGCGTCCCCATGGGCTGTCATTGTCGCCCTGGCTCTAGGGGAGCCCGAGTCAGTTGTATTAACCAGACCAAAGGGACCATGATAACAGGTTCCAGGAAGGAGGCCCCGCTCCGCCCCCCCCCGCCCCCCGCCGCCCGCAGTCAGAGTGTCTGGGGGAGGCCTGGGCACCCGTGAGCCAGGAAAGACATCGCTCACAGAATAGCAAGTACGTGAAATGTCCTGGACTGTTCCCGCCTCTCATAGGTACCATTTAAGCTCTCGGAATGCCAAGAGCACGTGCCTGAAGCCACGGACAGGTCCCCAGTTCCAAAGGGGAGCGCCTCTGGTCCCAGCCGCAACGAACTTGTGTGAGCCGGAATATTCGGGGCCAGTCTGCTTTCATTTAAATGCACCAGGTACCCCAAGTTCACCTCATTTAGGAGGCATTTAAATGCACAAGGTACCCCAAGTTCATCTTATTTAGGGGGCATTTAAATGTACCAATACCCCAAGTTCATCTCATTTAGGAGGCATTTAAATGCACCAGGTACCCCAAGTTCATCTCATTTAGGAGGCATTTAAATGCACCAGGTACCCCAAGTTCATCTCATTTAGGGGGCATTTAAATGCACCAGGTACCCCAAGTTCATCTCATTTAGGGGGCATTTAAATGCACCAGGTACCCCAATAGGCAAAGCACCTGGTGAGGAGCAGAGGAGACGTGGACACAGCCGAAGGAGCAGATGCTGTTGCTTTTATGTGTGTGTCTGCTGGGTCCCTTGCCTCGGTTCTCAAGGTTGGGGTGCCCGGCACCCTCAGGGGTTCCCCCATAGAAACCTAAGGCCTCAAACCATAACTGGGCTCCGACGCAGGAATTGGGGGAGAGCTGGACTTGGAAGGGCGCCGTGGCTTCCGGCTGGTCTCCTGGGAAGCGGGCAAGGAGCGTGAGCGGAGAGGAGCTGTGAGACTAGGGAACGGGGGTCTGAATCGGGCTGCCAGCGCGCCTGCAGGCCTGGGCCCGCAGCTCGCCCTCCATGCAGGTCTCGAGGCTCTTGAGCTGGAGCAGGGCCTGGCCCAGACGCTGGGCCCTGTGGGATGGCGCTGGTTTGCCCACTGCAGGCTGGTCAGGAAGAGGCGCTTGGAGGTGTGCTGGGCGCTGCCAGCTGCGCTGTGGGTTTCGCTTCCTTTTTGTTAGAAAGTTCAGGAGCGCGCGTGCGTGTGTGTGTGTGTGTGTGTGTGCACACGTGCGTGCGTGTGTGTGTGTGTGTGTGTGTGTGTATGTGTGTGTATGTGTGTGTATGTGGGGGTGGGGAAGGGTGAGGCCCCACAGCACGGCCCAGAAGTTAGAGACCTGGGAGCCTGTAGCGTTTGCCCGCCTGGGAGGACAGAGTTCTGGGTTTGACAAGGCATATGGGGTGTATGGGGGACCCTCCTGCCCGCTTCCAGGGTGGTCCCTGCAGGAAAGTTGGCTCTGCGCTGGTGCAGCCAGGCAGGAAGTGTCTGTGGATGAATTCACGGTGTGACTCAGGCTCATGCTCCGGGGAGGGACCCGGCTGTGTCGTGTCACATGGTGGCCGGTTCAGAAAGTGGAACTGGGACTAACTGGGCACCGAGGACGGAGGCGGGAGTGCTTAGAAAAGAAGCCGGAGCTCCCGGCGGGGGGGGGCCGGGGCGCTCAGGGGCAAGCTGCTCAAAGCCGGGTCCACTGCGCTGGGCTCAGCAGCGAGGCGGGAGGAGAGGCGCCCGCTCGAGGTCCCCTTGTCCCTCGTGAGGTGCCCTTGTCCCCACGGATGGAGGCCCCATAGGTCCCTCTGGCCAGGAGGTGGGCGAAGGTGTGCCCCAGGGATGCCCCAGCTGCTGTGTGACATCCTTTGAGGGGTGAGGCCGGCTCTGGGCCAGTGAACCCTGAAGGGGAGGGCTGGACTAGAGTCCACTCCACGCATGCGCCACGCGAGGCCCCGCTGTCTGCCCAGGCACCCGGGGCCAGCGCAGGACTGCCAGGGCTGAGGCCACCAGGGCCGAAGCCACCAGACCCCAGGCCACCAGAGCTCAGGCCACCAGCCGAAGCCACCAGAGCCGAAGCCACCAGAACTGAGGCCACCAGGGCTGAGGCCACTAGACGCCAGGCCACTAGGGCCGAGGCCACCAGCCAAGGCCACCAGGGCCCACACGGAGGCTTTCTGTGGAGAGAAGCATCAAGGGAATGGCCAGTCCCCGCTGCCTGCTTGCTGTTATTGTTATCACATGTATTTTCAGAGCGGAACCAGGGTCACAGTCCCTAATGACTTGCACTGCACGGAACCTTTCCGTGTGGCGGGTGCCGTCTGTGCGTCTGCTTTGGTCTGCTCAGCTCTCTGGCCTCTTTTTAACTGTTGGACTTCAGGGGTGCCTGTGCGTTTTGGAAACGACTCCTTCATCAGACGCCTTCTTTTCTCCGGGTCCGCAGCCTGTCTTCTGGCCCTCGCCCGGGTGGTCCGCTAAACAGCTGGTGCAGAAATAGTAACAGCCAAGCCAGAGGCTGCCTGCGGCTCTGCAACTAGATCTAAAGAACTCGCCAGGCGGCTGTGACCTTGAACCCAAGGTCGGGCGTGTGCAGGGTCCTTCGTGGACTTTAAATTATTTCCAGGAGAGGAACCCCCCGTCCTAAACCGCTACCTGCTTGTCCCGGTGGGGGCGGGGGGAGGTTCCCTTCGGAGCGCCCCGGATGCAGCGTGGTCAGCTGTGTGGACTCCGTGTCGCCCGAGCACCAGCCACCGACACACCGCCCTGGGGTCCGCCATGGAAGCCAGCCCTGGTGGAGGGAGCCCCTCGTTTTATGGCTGAGGAAGCAGCCTTCCCTAGGACCCGGCCCGGCTCCTGCCGCGGGGCAGAGGCGCCCAGCGGGAGGCAGAGGGGCCGTTCGGGACGGTTTGCAGAGAACTGGGGTGGGGGGAGAGGGGGGGCCACAGTGACTTTGAAGGGATCTCCATGTCCTGTTAGGTAGCAGGTCCCAACAGCCCCTCCACTTCCCTTTGAAAATGAAAGGAACAGCGTCCTTCTCTCTGGCAAGACAGAAGAGAGGCTTCGTCATGCGGGTCCCCTCCGCCGGGCAGGTAGGACTGGGCGTCCGTCCGTCAGCGGACCACCCGCCGGAGGGCCCTTCGGGAGTGAGCCGCGATCCCGGGGAAGGTCGTGGACGCCTAACCTCTGAGAAGGGAAAGAGAGCGGCTGGTAAGACGTGGAAGAGCCATGCACGTGGCGGATTCTAGAATGTTCTCTGGGAAGAGAAGCCAGTAGAAGTGCTGTTTTGTCCCAAGTAGATCCTGGGAAAGGATCTGGGGTGTTTACCTAAGGCGTCCCTTGAGATAAACTTTAACTGTGCAGGTGTCGGGACATTCACGTAGTTGCTAGCGAAGAGGCTACCCTATGCAAGCAGGACCAGGGCAGGCCTAGGACTGAAGAGACCAGAAGCTTTAATTTCAGTTTTAAGCGTACGCAAAATGATTCCATCAACTGCCGGAGGAATTACACCACATGAAACATATGCAGTTGCAAATCACACAGCACTTTATTACTCACAAAGTTCTGATGCTGCGGGTACAGGCTTGAGGGGATCCCGGTGGTGCTGTCCTCTGGGGTCCGGCACCTGGGCTGGTCCGGTCCGGTCCGGATGCAGGGGGCTGGCATTCCTCACCCGAGAGCTTGGTCGCGTCTCGATCGGGAGGTACTAGCCGTTCTTCTGTGGTCTGGCAGGGAGAGGAGCGTGGAGTGGCGTCGCTCACCGGACTGACAAAAGGACGTGCCTTTGTGGTGGCCTCGACAGGCGAGCACTGTTGGCTGGTCAGGACCCATTTTTAAAGCCTGTTTCATACTCGCAGCAGTTCAGGTGGCTATCAATGAAGGATGTCCATGCACGCATGTTAATCTCAAACAGGGCGAGGGGCTACATGTGGTTATCTAGGGAGAGTACATCACTCACACATGGTTATCTTAGCAAGTCACTGAGTCAGTAATTGAAGTTCAAATCCTTGTCTCTGGGGGTACACACGCTTCAGGGCAGTGGGGAATATGTCCTTAATATCACACTTTACGTTTCAAGAAAGTTAACTCAAACCTTTTAAACCTTTTTAAACATTTCTATAGATTCCTATAACATGTTTGGACCCATCGGGCCCATGAGGTTCTCTGCAGACCCTGCCAACAAAGAGGAAAACACCCAAACGCGTCTCCTTGGGGCAGGGCGGCCTCTGTCTGGGGGGCTCCGAGGCCGTCTGTGACTGTGTCCGGCTCCTGCGTGGCAGTGACTCCTCAGGGACGGGGTGTGGCCACGGGAAGCCGCGCCTGTTTTCCTCTCTGGCTGAGGAAGTGGCCTTCAAGGAGGCAGCGCTTGGCCTGGCTTTGTCCAGTTTCCTCTGATTATTATTCTGGACACGGTGCCTCTGTGGAGAAGGGAAGCGCGATGCTGGGTCCAGGGGGATGGCCTTGTGCCCTCACCTTCCTGTGCCCGGGGGCGGCCGGGGCGGCCTCTCTCGGGACTTGCTGCCTCTCTGCGGTTCCCCTGGCATCTGGCTGGACCTGCCCGGTCCCCGAAGAGGCAGGTCGCCGTGGCAACCTCACTCATGAGAGGAGCTGGCTTTGAAAGGCGGCCTCCGCTCTGGGAACTGGATGTATCGCACACCCGACGTCGCTGACCGCGCTCCCTGGCGGTCGTTGGGATAATGAAGGGATGTTTGTCCGCCTCAGTGGGCGCGCACCTGCCGAGCCGCCGGAAGGGCTGCGCCTGATGGACCCTCGCACCGGGGGCCGGTGCCCAGCCTCGCTCTGTTCTTGTTTCCAAACGTGCGGCCCTATCGCATGCGAGATGCGGCCCAAGCAGCACCTCTTCTCGGCGGCGGCGCCGCCTCCGTGCGTTGCTTTTCGGTAAAAGTGCTTTTCGTCGGGGGCGCAGGGTCACTGCTCAGAAGACGCTCCTGAGCTCGGGAGCGCAGTACCAACAGGCGGCCACGGCCTTCATCGGCGAATCTCTGCTGACTGCGTGGGGTGGGAGGACAGAGGCCGGGACGGCGTCGGGCTCGAGGTGTTAGGGGCTCCCCCATCCCTGAGACCCTCCGTGCCACACTGCAGACGAGAGGCTTTCCCTCTGGCCCCGGCACTCCCGACTCCGAGTGTCCGGCCACGGGACCTGTTTGGGGCTGCGTGTGTCCCCCTCTGAGTTCTAGAGCTTTGGGGTCTCACCTCCTCGTGGGTGAGGCACGGGACTGGGGGGGCAATACCAGCCTGAGTTCCCAAGCAGACGGGACCCGGCCGGGTCTCAGAAACGCAGGGTGTCCTGTGGCGGCCGCTGGCAGGAGGGGCCAGGTCCGGCTCACACCCTGCCCCATGGGTCTGCGCTGCGTCTCCCCAGCCTCTGCTCCTGATGGGCCCACGGGGGTCCTGGGGGCACTCGCCCGTAGGCAAATGAGGGGAGACGCGGGAGGGGCTGCGTGGAAGCCAGACCTCAGAGCTGGTGAGAGGCAGAGCGGGAGCACACGCAGCTGCATTTCTTTCTTTCTTTTTTTTTTTTTTTTTAATATATTTTATTGATTTTTTACAGAGAGGAAGGGAGAGGGATAGATAGTCAGAAACATCGATGAGAGAGAAACATCGATCAGCTGCCTCCTGCACACCTCCTACTGGGGATGTGCCCGCAACCAAGGCACATGCCCTTGACCGGAATCGAACCTGGGACCTTTCAGTCCACAGGCTGACGCTCTATCCACTGAGCCAAACCGGTTTTGGCGATAGCTGCATTTCTAGTGACGGCCCGCCTCTGTGTTGTTACTGATCTCCTGGAGAGAGAGGAAGGGAGAGGGAGAGAGAGGGGAACCTCCATGAGAGAGGAACATCATTGACCGGCTGCCCCTTGCATGGCCCCTACTGGGGATCGAGCACGCAGCTGAGGTACCTGCCTTTGACCACAATCGATCCGGGGACCCTTCCGTCCACAGGCCGATGCTCTACCCACTGGGCAGCACCGGCCAGGGCAGCCTCTGTGTCAGGCAGGGTTCAAGGCTGCGACTGGGCTGGGACTGATTAGGCTTTGAAAGGGCTGTGCTTGGTTTGGGTCTTTACTCCTTTACTTGCTAGTTAACCGGGTGGGTCGGGATTGCAGGAGCCCCAGGTAAGGCCGTGTGAGTAACGGACGCCTGTCGTGTTCAGGCCCCGCGTTTCCATATGTTCGCGGCGGCAGTCAAATCCCGAAGGGTCTCGGCTTCCTCCCGTGTAAGTCATTACAAAGTCGGAGGGTGCGTGCCCTCACTCCCAGGGCTCACGCATGGGACTTGCTGGAACCTAGCAGTCCCGGGAGCAGCTGTGGGATTAGATGAAACCAGGGCCACCCGTGTTTGCCGCTTCTCGCGCTCCTACGGAGTCTAGAACCTTCCAGCCTCCGCCTTAGACGCGTGGACAGAGTCCTCTGAGCGGGCCGGGGAAGGGCAGCCACGGGGCGGTCTCCGAAATGCATTGTTGGCAGAAATGGAACTTGAGGGACATCTTCCCCAAAACAGCGTGGGCAGATTCCTGGGGTTTCAGGCGCTCTAGCCAGCACCTGGGAGGGAGACCAGAGCTGTGCGTTTGTTATTATAAATCGCAATGACCCCCGTTCCCCAAACGCGTCTGACGAAGGACCGGTGCCCGGGGTCTGTAAAGACGCCAACTGCTCGATGCTGGAAATCAAGCGGTCCAGCGAGCGGAGAGAGAGAGCGTGTGGACAGGCTCTCCGGAGAAGAGCACGCGGGCACGCCAGGGCGCGTCTGGAAGAGACGTCCGCGCCATCGTCACCGGGGAACGAGCCACCAATTAGAACCGGACGGGACAGGCTGCACGCCTGGCAGCGGCTGAGATGGTCGCATGCGCCTTGACGAGGACACGGAGCTGGGATCTGCACGGCTGCGTGGGGCCCACTCAGGAAGCTGTCCATTCAGAACTGGACCCCACGTCCCCGTGGCCCAGCAACTCCAATCTGAGGTCCTCACTCAAGAGCAATGGAAACTGCCGAAACCGGTTTGGCTCAGTGGATAGAGCGTCGGCCTGCGGACTGAAGGGTCCCAGGTTCGATTCCGGTCAAGGGCATGTACCTTGGTTGCGGGCACATCCCCAGTGGGAGGTGTGCAGGAGGCAGCTGATCGATGTTTCTCTCTCATCGATGTTTCTAGCTCTCTGTCCCTCTCCCTTCCTCTCTGTAAAATATCAATAAAATATATTAAAAAAAAAAAAGAGCAACGGAAACCCGTGTCCATAGGAAGACGAGGAGGAACGTGCACAGCAGCTTATTCATCGGAGCTGAACCCCGGAAGCAGCTCGGGGTCCCGTCCACGGGGGATGGAGGAGTGGGCGGGGCAGTGCTCGCAGACAGCACATCACGGGGTGATAGGAGGAAGGAAGTGCTGAGACACGATGGCTCTCCCAGCCACTCTGCCGACGAGGCAGTGGCCCCCGGAGCGCACCTGGTCCCACTGTATGGAGCTGTGCAGTCGGCACGCTGGTCCGTGGCGGCTGCCTCAGGGCGGGACTGGGGCTGGGGCTTCCTGGGCAGGGGCAGGAGGGGGTTTTCTGTTCTGAAAATGTCCTCTCTCTTGCTGGGGGTTTGAGAAATGCAGGTACATGCCTTTGTTGAAATTCATTGGATGAGCACTAAATATGTGCATTTCATTGCAGGCAAATTTTACCAAAAGAAAGAACTATCCTATACAATAAAACCCCAATAAACAAATCGACCAAACGGCCAAACAACGGGTCGCTCTGTCATGTACTGACCACCAGGGGGCAGACGCTCAAGGCAGGAGCTGCCCCCTGGTGGCAGCTGGCGAGCGCAGCGGCGGTGGCGGGAGCCTCTCCCACCTCTGCTGCAGGCAGGCGGTAAGGAGCGAGAGGTCCCGGACTGTGAGAGGGTACAGGCTGGGCCAGGGGTGGGCAAACGTTTTGACTCGAGGGCCACAATGGGTTCTTAAACTGGACCGGAGAGCCGGAACAAAAGCATGGATGGAGTGTTTGTGTGAACTAATATAAATTCAAAGTAAAGGAGTGGAGGGGAGAGCAAGAGAACCGGATAGAACAGCCGGATCCGGCCCGCGGGCCGTAGTTTGCCCAAGGCTGGGCTGGGCTGAGGGGACCCCCCGCCCCAGTGTACCGGGCCTCTAGTCAGTATATATTGAGCTCGAGTCAGTATATCCCCGTCTGCAGTTTATTTTGAAAAGCATGAAAAATACGATGGCATGGTAGCCCCCAAACAGGCCACGTCCCACACCAGCACCTGTGAGTAGGCCACCGTACACGGAAAGAAGGACTTGGCAGGCGTGACTCAGTGAAGGTCTTGAGCTGGGAGACGCGGGTTCTTGCAGGAGGGAGGCGGGGTGCCACCCAGGAGAAAGGGCTGTGCCGATGGAACAGGTTGGAGCCATGTGGGGTTGCAAGCCCAGGAGCGGGGGGGACCTCGGACGCTGCAGAAGGAGAGAGACCTTCTCCCTACACCTTCCAGGGGACCTCAGCCCTGCTTTTAGCCAGGGAGCCCCATTCGGGATGTCGGGCGCCCAGAACTCTAAGGAAATACAGGTGTGTCTTCCTCAGCCACCGAATGTGTGGTCATTATCACAGCATCCATAGGAAACGGATGGGATGGGCCGCTGGGGAGACAGGGACGGGCGGATGGAGGATGCTTCGTGAACAAGCCTAGAAAAATGTGGCAGCAGCACGCGAGGTGTGCTCAGGTGCTCACGGTCCAGTTCCTCCCGTTCCTATACGTTTGAACATTTTCATAATAAACTGTTGGGGGAAGTGCGTGGGCCAGGCAGGTAAGCCGCCCATCGGAGTTAGCCATCGTCCTCCTCATTATTATTGCAGCCGCTGCCACCCCCGCATTCCCCATCGAATAGAGACCGGGATGGCTGGAGGTGAAGGGACGGAGGGACTCAGCTCCGCCGTGAGTCCCGTGCAGGGACTGCTGTCGCCGGCTCAGGCCCAGCGGTGATCTTTGGCAGAGGTGGGGTGGGAGGTGCCCGGGGGTGCCTGGATGTGGGGGAGGGTCGCGCCCGTCCTCTCCGATCCCTGCGCTGCTGCTCCCAGAACATGTGCGCTTTGCGAGGGGAAGTGGGTGTTTTGGCTGAGGCTGCCCAGAAACCCTGTTGGCAGTGTGAGGGGTTTTAATGATGGGAACTCGTGTCGGAGCGGCACACACCGTTTCAGCCTCACCGTGTGCAGCGGGCGTGGCGTGCATTCCCCGGGGGCTGTTGCAGGGACACCTCTCTGCACTTAGCATGTCCTTTTTCTCCCCCGGAGCCCGCTTCAGGCTGCTCTTCCTTGCCGGTTGGGACGATCTCTTGGGAAAACAACACCAGCTCTCCTCTTTGTAAACCCTGCGGGGTTTGGTCGGAGCCAGAGGCTGAGTCTCCCCGGAGGACTCGATGTCTGCTCAGGGTGTGAGCCAACCGTCGCCACGAAGGGGAAACAACCCCTATGCGTGTCTACAGACGCATGGACGAATGCCGCGTGGCCTGTCCTTACAACGGAATGTTATTTGGCAAAAGAAAGGCACGAAGTGGCCATGGGTGCTGCCACGGGGATCAGCCTTAGACGCTGTGGGTGAAAGCAGCCCGTCCAGGAGCCTGCGTTTCGTTCGATTCCACGGATGGGAGAGGCCCAGGACGGGGCAGCCAGAGCCGGAAGCGGATCAGTGGCTGCTGGGGGGCGGGGGTGGGGGGGGGAGAGGGGAGCTGGGAAGGGGAGTGACAGTATGGGTCCGTGGTTTCTTTGGCGGGGGTTGAAAATGTTCCTAAATCGATTGTGACGGTTGTGCAACCTGTGACTATACCGCCATCGCCGAGCTGCGTGTTTTAAAAGGGCGAGTGGTAGGGGATGTGGAGTCTACCTCGACCAAGCAGTTAAGGGCATGCTGCCCTGGCCGGTCTGGCTGAGCGGTTAGAGCGCCAGCCTGTGGACTAAAGGGTCTCGGGTTCGATTCTGGGCAAGGGCACATCCCTCGGTTGCAGGCTTGATCCCCGGCCCCAGTCGGGGCACGTGCGGGAGGCAACCGAGTGATGTGTTTCTCTCACACGGACATTTCTCTCTCTGTCTCCCCCCGCTCCCTTCCGCTCTCTCTAAAATTCAACGGGAACATGCCCCGGTGAGGATTACCCGGAAGGCAAACCCAGGAAGCCCTCTGACCTCGCAGGGAGGGGGAGTCTCAGCTCTGAGCGAGGCGCTCGTCAGGGTTGCTCCCCGCGGAGAACCCGCTCACCCTGGGAGCAAGACCTGGATGGGACGGAGGAGCTGGCCCTGAGCTGGGCCGGGTTGTGGGTGTGCCCCTGCCTGGTGTGGCTCTCACCCCCACAGCATCACAGGGTGGGGGAGCCCCGCCTCCGGGACGCCTCCAAGTCAGCCCCCCCGAGGACGGGCTGTCGGGGCTGCCCCGCGGGCACCTAGCCCACCGTGTGGCATCCTGTCGCCGGGCGGGTAGCAGCTGGAGAGGGATGACCCCAGCTCCAGGGCGTCCCAGCCATGTGGTCGCGGGAGCAGGGCTGCGGGCCCAGGCGGTGGGCTCCCAGGCCGAGCTCTGGGCTGTGCCGCCTCCCCAGAGACTCAAAATGAAAATTGGGTCCCATTTTGCAGAGGAGGGAACTGAGGCCCCGCATGCGGCGAGAAGCCAGTCCCGTGGAGGGACTGCCCGTGAGGATCGTCCCGCAGGCTCCTGAGGCGCAGTCCGTGGTGGTGTCGAAGCGAAGGACGCCATCCGTGCGCGCGATGGGCAACCAACAAAGAAAGGGGCTTGTCTCATTCCAGGCCGCAGCGGGAATGCAAGGCCCCTCCCTGGCCAGGTGAGCGGGTCTGCCTGAGTGGCTGCTGCACGCTCTCAGCGGTGTGAAGGCATCTGCGGCGGCCTGCAGGGTCGATGAGGCTGCTCGGGCGGCCAGAGGCCTGCTGAGCAGGTCCCCGCGCCGTGGCGGCCGCATGGATTGCTTTTACGGTATTTTCCTCCGTGTCAGAAGGATCAATTTCAAGCACGATTTCTGCATCGTAAGGAACTCCAGGGACGGCAATGGCCCTGGAGATTAAAGCTGGAGACTCGATCTGGAGACTCGATCTGGAGATTCGATCTGGAGACTCGAGCTGGAGATTCGATCTGGAGACTCGAGCTGGAATTGGCATGTCACTCCTGTTAGAGACGGAGCCCAGGCTGAGGGCGAGGGCTCAGCCCGCCTGACCCATGAGTGGGTGTTAGTGGCCACGCAGACCCGGCCTCAGACTCAGCCGCTGCCTGTCTCTGGTAGGGGGACTGGATCTTGGTGCTCTCACCATGGACTCCAGCCCTGTGAGTCCGTCCTTCCTTCCTTCCTTCCTTCCTTCCTTCCTTCCTTCCTTCCTTCCTTCCTTCTCCTTCCTTCCTTCCTTCCTACCTTCCTTCCTTCCTTCCTTCCTTCCTTCCTTCCTTCCTTCCTTCCTTCCTTCTCCTTCCTTCCTTCCTTCCTTCCTTCCTTCCTTCCTTCCTTCCTTTCTTCTTCCTTCCTTCTCCTTCCTTCCTTCCTTCCTTCCTTCCTTCCTTCTCCTTCCTTCCTTCCTTCCTTCCTTCCTTCCTTCTCCTTCCTTCCTTCCTTTCTTCCTTCCTTCCTTCCTTCCTTCCTTCCTTCCTTCTCCTTCCTTCCTTCCTTCCTTCCTTCCTTCCTTCCTTCCTTCCTTCCTTCCTTTTTTACAAAATATCTTCTTATTGATTTTAGAGAGGACGGGAGAGGGAGAGAGAGATAGAAACATCTGTGACGAGAGAGAATCATGGATCGGCTGCCTCCTGCATGGCCCACGTTGGGGATTGAGCCTGCAACCCGGGCCTGTGCCCTGACGGGGAATTGAACCGTGACCTCCTGGTTCATAGGGTGATGTCCAACCACTGAGCCACACCGGCCGGGCCTGAGTTCCCCTTTCAATATCACGGGCATGCAGGGCCGCGGAGAGCGCCTGCCTGGGCTCGCCCGGATTCCGCCCTCGCTCCTCAGTCATCCCCTGTGTGAGGGTCTGCAGACCTTTACTGCAAAGAGCCGGAGAGGAACTGCCTGGGTTTTGAGTGTGTTTTCGGTCGTCTCTCCAACCCCTTAAACCGCTATTGAAGACTTCCTCTGCTGCAGGATGCTGGGCAGGGACAGACCTGGGTCACCTGTCCCTTCCTAACTCGGTGAATGGCAATACTGCCATTATCCACCTCCGGGATTGTTTTAAGAAGGAACTGTGTTGCCCGGCCGGTGTGGCTCAATGGTTGAGCATTGGCCCAGGAGCCAGAAGGTCACGGTTTGATTCCTGGTCGGGGCACATGCTTGGGTTTCGGGCTCGATCCCCCATAGGGGGTGTGCAGGAGGCAGCCCATCAGTGATTCTCTCTCATCATGGATGTTTTTCTCTCTCTCCCCCTCCTCTCCGTAAAATCAGTACAAAGTAGATTTACAAGGAAGGAGTTACCTGTGTTAACGGGTGAGGAAGGCCTCGTGGGTGGTCGAGTGTCATCTGAGTGTGACAGGCTTGTCAGCGGGCCAGCGCACGGAGGAGCACACGGGGCAGAGACGTGACAGCGGCCGCAGAGGCGGGCATCTGTTCCCACCTGTGCCGCACCCGCCCCTTTCAGGTGCACGTGTCTGACTGGTGTCACCTGGGCTGTGGGACAGAGTCCCCGTGGCCTGTGGCTTTCTTTCCTTCGCCACTGTGGCTCCCGAGGGCTGTCGCACCGAGGAACAGCCGGGGAGAAGCGTGGCTCTTGGCGACACGCTAGCCAGGCAGCCGTGAGAGTCCTCCCCGTCCCCCTGCCAGCAGCGGGAAGGTCTCCTTGGCCAGGTGCCCTGTATGAAAGCCACGTGCCTGGTGCTGCAGACCCTGCTGTGAGATCACGTGGTTCCTGTGGAGCAGCGGGGAGGGGGCGGGGGCGGGGCGGGCAGCAGGGCTGGTCCGTCACTCGGCTGTCGACAGGCGCCGGGGGACTGACCAGAGCGGAGGCCATCCTGCTGGCCGAGCTGCCGCCCTGAATAGCCCGTGACTCCCTCGCCGGGCGCTGGCCGCTGAGGAAGGCCCGTGGGCCCAGCCTGGACGGGTGCCCGGCGCGTGGTTCCGGGTCTCGGTGGGCACGCGGGTGGTGAGGTCCCGAGGGGGCCAGGCCTGCTAGCTTCCAGCTTGGCCTCGGCGTCCGCGTCCGCCCTGCCCTTAGTAAGCGGAGCTCACGCCAGGCCGCCCTTGGCTTGGTTAATGGTGTGCGTCGGTCAGGGAGGGGCCGTGAGAGGGAACGGGGCGGCGGGCTCTCTTGGGGTGAACTGTCCTCCCGCCCCCCCCCCACCGCCCCCTCAACAAGACACGTGCAAGTCCTCGTCCGGCAACCTGTGAACGTGGCCCGTTTGGAAATGGGGTCTTTGCAGGTGTGGTAAGGATATAAGTTGAGATGAGGTCACCCGGGAGTAGGGCCAGCCCCAAAGCCAAACGACCCAGCCCTTATAAGAGGAGGGGCAGCCCTGGCTGGTTTGCTCAGTGGTTAGAGCGTTGGCTCACGGACTGAAGGGTCGCAGGTTCGATTTCCGGCCACGGGCACCTACCTCAGTTGCAGGTTCTATTTCCAGCCCTGGTCAAGGTGCCATCGGGAGGCAACCAATCGATGTGTGTCTCTCTCTCCCCCTCGTCTTCCTCCCTCCCACTGTCTCCAAAAAATCAGTGGGAAAAATATCCTCTGGTGAGGGTTAACAGCAACAACAGCAGCCAAACAAAGAGGAGGTGCCGAAACCGGTTTGGCTCAGTGGATAGAGCGTCGGCCTGCGGACTGAAGGGTCCCGGGTTCGATTCCGGTCAAGGGCATGTACCTTGGTTGCGGGCACATCCCCAGTGGGAGGTGTGCAGGAGGCAGCTGATTGATGTCTCTCTCTCACCGATGTTTCTAGCTCTCTATCCCTCTCCCTTCCTCTCTGTAAAATATCAATAAAATATATTTAAAAAAAGAAAAAAAAGAAAGAGGAGGTGGCAGACAAGCGCCACAGGAGAGAGGCCTTGCGAAGACGGAGGCAGGGACTGAGGTGACGGGGCCGCAGGAACGCCGGGGACTGCGCCTCCATCAGACACCAGGAAGGCAGGACAGCCCCTCCCCGGAGCGCTGCCCACCTGGACCTCACGCCTGGCCTCGGCCCGGGGGCAGGAATGCCTGCTGGTTTACGCCTAGGGTTTGGGGTACGTCGCGACTGCTGCCCCAGGACGCGGGCTGAGTCTCCATCCGGCCTCCCATGTACCGAGCACCCCAGCGGTTCTGCGAGTCCGGGGCCGCGAGTGGGACACCAGGCGGCAGGGAGAGGGCATGTTGAAGGGATTACACCGGAGAGCGACGTGCAGGAGGCTTTGCCTCCGCCTCCGCCTGCTGGATCCGGAGAAACGGGAGGAACTCGCCGCGCTCTCCTGGTGGATCCGGATCCGGGGGTGCCGGAGAACCCCGCGTTCCTGCCGTCCTCCGGCCTGCGTCCCACCCCTGGGGAATATTAGGAGACTCTGATGCTTTGCTCATTGTTGAAAGCCCGCGATCTCTTTCTGTCAGGTTCCCGAAGCAGCTGTTAGCCTCTGCGGCCCCGTCTCTGCAGGATTGACCTTCTGCTGCTGTAGAGCGAAGGCCGCGTGGCTGCGGCCCAGGGACGGCTGGGCACACGCAGCCACGGCCAGGCCGGCTTAGACCAGCATTTAAAAACCCGCCCTGCGTGGCGGGCTCCGTCCCCCAGACTGCTCTCAGATGCGGTTCACATGCGGCCATCGCTGCCTCGTCTTTATGTGACCCCAGCGACGAGGGCGGGAGCCCCGCGTGGACAGGACCCAGAGGAGGCCAGGACCACTGTGCACAGCAAGGGCCTGACGGCTGGCCCCCAGAGCTCCAGGGGTGCCACTCTGTTCTTCTGACCACTTGCAGAGTGACCATGCACACACACACATGCACATACTTGCAGAATGACCATGTAGACGCACACATGCACGCACTTGCAGAGTGACCATGTACACACACATATGCACACACTTGCAGAGTGACCATGCACACACACATGCACACACTTGCAGAGTGACCATGCACACACACATGCACACACTTGCAGAGTGACCATGCATACACACATGCACACACTTGCAGAGTGACCATGCATGCACACACTTGCAGAGTGACCATGTGCACACACACATGCACTCACTTGCAGAGTGACCATGCACACACACACATGCACTCACTTGCAGAGTGACCATGCACACACACACATGCACTCACTTGCAGAGTGACCATGCACACACACACATGCATGCACTTGCAGTGACCACGCACACACACATGCACTCCTGTATGTTGTTGGCCTTTGCCTGACTTGGAGCTTTCTGTATCTGGAACCATGCCGGCGTGTCCCCAGTGTCTCGGGTCCGCCTAGCATCGCAGCCGGCTCCGTGGTGCAGCCGCGCTGCCGCCTCTGCAGGGCTGAGTCGGAGCCTGTGCCAGGGGCCTGTCCCTCTGGGATGCGGGAGGCGGTGACTCAGCGCCCAGCTGCAGGGGGTTTCCTTTGACGAGTTTTAACTCAGAGGCAGGACAGCCAGTGGGAGGGCGGGGATTCCGCTGCCAGATTGCCCGGCTTCCGCTCTGCCCCAGCACCCCCTGTCCCTGAGCCTGATGGGCCGGTCACCCCCCTCTCTGTGCCCCAGCACCCCCTGTCCCTGAGCCTGATGGGCAGGTCACCCCCTCTCTGTGCCCCAGCACCCCCTGTCCCTGAGCCTGATGGGCCGGTCACCCCCCTCTCTGTGCCTCAGTCTCCCTGTCCCTGAGCCTCATGGGCAGGCCACCCCCCTCTCTGTGCCCAGCATCCCCTGTCCCTGAGCCTGATGGGCCGGTCACCCCCCTCTCTGTGCCCAGCACCCCCTGTCCCTGAGCCTGATGGGCCGGTCACCCCCTCTCTGTGCCCAGCACCCCCTGTCCCTGAGCCTGATGGGCCGGTCACCCCCTCTCTGTGCCCAGCACCCCCTGTCCCTGAGCCTGATGGGCCGGTCACCCCCTCTCTGTGCCCCAGCACCCCCTGTCCCTGAGCCTGATGGGCCGGTCACCCCCTCTCTGTGCCCAGCACCCCCTGTCCCTGAGCCTGATGGGCAGGTCACCCCCTCTCTGTGCCCAGCACCCCCTGTCCCTGAGCCTGATGGGCCGGTCACCCCCTCTCTGTGCCCAGCACCCCCTGTCCCTGAGCCTGATGGGCCGGTCACCCCCCTCTCTGTGCCTCAGTCTCCCTGTCCCTGAGCCTGATGGGCAGGCCACCCCCCTCTCTGTGCCTCAGTCTCCCTGTCCCTGAGCCTGATGGGCCGGTCACCCCCCTCTCTGTGCCCAGCATCCTCTGTCCCTGAGCCTGATGGGCCGGTCACCCCCCCTCTCTGTGCCTCAGTCTCCCTGTCCCTGAGCCTGATTGGCAGGTCACCCCCCTCTCTGTTCCCCGCAGCCCCTGTCCCTGAGCCTCATGGGCAGGTCACCCCCTCTCTGTGCCTCAGTCTCCCTGTCCCTGAGCCTGATGGGCAGGTCACCCCCCTCTCTGTGCCCAGCATCCCCTGTCCCTGAGCCTCATGGGCAGGTCACCCCCCTCTCTGTGCCTCAGTCTCCCTGTCCCTGGGCCTGATGGGCAGGTCACCCCCCTCTCTGTGCCCAGCATCCCCTGTCCCTGAGCCTCATGGGCAGGTCACCCCCCTCTCTGTGCCTCAGTCTCCCTGTCCCTGAGCCTGATGGGCAGGTCACCCCCCTCTCTGTGCCTCAGTCTCCCTGTCCCTGAGCCTGATGGGCAGGTCACCCCCCTCTCTGTGCCCAGCACCCCCTGTCCCTGAGCCTGATGGGCCGGTCACCCCCCTCTCTGTGCCCAGCATCCCCTGTCCCTGAGCCTCATGGGCAGGCCACCCCCCTCTCTGTGCCCAGCACCCCCTGTCCCTGAGCCTGATGGGCCGGTCACCCCCTCTCTGTGCCCAGCACCCCCTGTCCCTGAGCCTCATGGGCAGGTCACCCCCTCTCTGTGCCCAGCACCCCCTGTCCCTGAGCCTGATGGGCAGGCCACCCCCCTCTCTGTGCCTCAGTCTCCCTGTCAGGTGAGGGGGTAGCACCGGCTTGTGGGGTGACTGTATCGACACTGAGAAAGGCAGCGGTGAGAGCTGGCGGGGAGTCCTTCGTGGCTGGCGCCGATGCTCACCGTTTCTGTTCTGCTCTTTTTTTAAAACATTTTTTTTGGCAGCTTGTCTCAACTTGGCAAAAATGCTCAGCCCGTGAGCTTGTCGTTCCACTTGTCGGAACATTAAATACATTGAAGAACACATTAAATTAGGGGATTTGTGGTCATTAGCCAAGTCAGTTATTTTCTGAGAAATGTAACGTGCTGAGCAGGATCTCGCGCGTGGTGGCACGCGCCGTAAATACTTGTCGGCCGGGGGGTAATTTTAGGAGCCATAGTAACGGGATGCTGAGACCAATCTGTGTGTTTGAAGAAGACCCAGAGGTGAGGGAGAGGTCGTGCGGGATCCGCCACGAGCAGGGCCCGGGGAGGCTGGCGCGCTGTGTCCAGGAGGCGTCCGCGGGGCCTCGTGGCCGTGACCCGAGTTTATCAGCGCTGAGCAGACCTGACTCGGGGAGACCAGGGTGGCAGTGCGTCTGAAGTCAGGCCGGACGCTGTGTCTCGGCCCTTGGTCCCCGCGGGGCTGGCCTGGGGGCCTGTCCGGGCCTTTCCCTGGCCCCACGGAGCTGGCCTGGGGGCCTGTCCTGGCCTTTCCCTGGTCCCCCCGGGGCTGGCCTGGGGCCCTGTCCTGGCCTTTCCCTGGTCCCCACGGAGCTGGCCTGGGGCCCTGTCCTGGCCTTTCCCTGGTCCCCACGGAGCTGGCCTGGGGGCCTGTCCTGGCCTTTCCCTGGTCCCCACGGAGCTGGCCTGGGGGCCTGTCCTGGCCTTTCCCTGGTCCCCACGGAGCTGGCCTGGGGCCCTGTCCTGGCCTTTCCCTGGTCCCCACGGAGCTGGCCTGGGGGCCTGTCCGGGCCTTTCCCTGGGCCCTGGAGGCTGGCCTGGGGACCCTGTCCTGGCCTTTCCCTGGTCCCCGCGGGGCTGGCCTGGGGACCCTGTCCTGGCCTTTCCCTGGTCCCCGCGGGGCTGGCCTGGGGGCCCTGTCCTGGCCTTTCCCTGGTCCCTACGGGGCTGGCCTGGGGGCCCTGTCCAGGCCTTTCCCTGGGCCCCGGGGGGCTGGCCTGGGGACCCTGTCCTGTTCTTTCCCTGGCCCCCGCGGGGCTGGCCTGGGGCCCTGTCCTGGCCTTTCCCTGGTCCCCACGGGGCTGGGCCTGGGGTCCCTTCCCTGGCCTTTCCCTGGACCCCGTGGGGCTGGCCTGGGGCCCTGTCCTGGCCTTTCCCTGGCCCCCGCGGGGCTGGCCTGGGGCCCTGTCCTGGCCTTTCCCTGGACCCCCGGGGGCTGGCCTGGGGCCCTGTCCTAGCCTTTCCCTGGTCCCCGCGGGACTGGGCCTGGGGTCCTGTCCTGGCCTTTCCCTGGCCCCTGAAGGGCTGGCCTGGGGCCCTCTCCTGGCCTTTCCCTGGCCCCTGAAGGGCTGGCCTGGCGGCCCTGTCCTGGCCTTTCCCTGGCTCCCACTGGGCCTGGAGACCCTTGGTGTCCCTGGCTCGCAGCCACGTCACTGCAGCCCCTGCCTCTGCATCACACGGCCTCCGCCCTGTGTGTCTGTGTCCAGGCTTCCCTCCGATGACCGCCAGCGACCTCATCGTCACCTGGTTACATCTCGAAAGGCCCCACTGCGAAGTACGGTCACGGTCACAGGTTCTGGGCGGACGTGAGCTTGGGGACATGATTCACCCCAACTTGTGCTCAGTAAGTGCCTAACCCGTAGTTATTATTATCGCCGTTGCTGCTGTTTTCCCAGGTGAGGGAGCGATGGAGGAAAACACGCAGTGGCTCACGGTATGTCTGGATTCTGCTCGTCCCTGGTTCATGTCCGGGTTGGTTCTGGGCTCTGAAGGAAGAGGAGAGGAGGAGGATCGGTCTTTTCCTCTCCGGAAACGCCGAGCAGCCGGTGTTTGCACAGGGCCCGCCGCCTGCACACCGAGAAGCCGGGGTAGACGAACTCCGCTTGTACGTCGGTTCTGTACAATTAGACAGGGGTGGGCAAACTTTTTGACTCGAGGGCCACAATGGGTTCTTAAACTGGACCGGAGGGCCGGAACAAAAGCATGGATGGAGTGTTTGTGTGAACTAATATAAATTCAAAGTAAAGGAGCGGAGGGGAGAGCAAGAGAACCGGATAGAACAGCCGGATCCGGCCCGCGGGCCGTAGTTTGCCCACGGCTGAATTAGAACATCTTCCGTGGCGTTTTAGAGAGAGGAACGAGAGAGGAACGTGGATCGGTTGTCTTCCCACACACCCTGACGGGATGGAACCACATCCCGGGTGTGTGCCCGGAGCGGGACTCGAACCCGCCACCTGTCGGAGTATAGGATCCCTCTCCGGCCCACTGAGCCACCGGGCACGGCTCATGCTACACAGTTTTTCAACCATAACACAAACAGCCGATGTTATTTCTGACACGCACGCCTGGAAAAGGCCCCCCCCCCCGCCCCCCCTCCCCGCTGTCAGCCTGGGACGGTTAACGAGCCGGTGCAGCGGCGTTCCCGTCGCCGAGGAGCGTGGGTGGGTGTGCGCCCCCGTACCGTGTCCTCGGTGTCTGCCTCTCCCGTCAGGAGGCTCAGCCGCCGTGTTTGACAGGCGCGGCGCCCGTGTCGTTAAACAGATGCCGGGACGGCTGTCACCGGGTTTTAAATAGCATTGTCATTCTCCTTGCAGCGTGTCTGCTCCGCCCGCGGAGGGGGCTGTGCGCCCCGTCCCCCGCAGCCTCCTCTGCTGGCTCTGCGGGCGGGAGGCCTGGGAGAGGCACGCAGGTTGGTGGGTGACTGTCACGGGACCCTTCTCAGCATCTGCGGCAGGAAGAGCCGCTTTCAATAGCGAACTTTTGACCATTTGAGCCCCAGAAACTTGGGCTGAGCCAGAAGCGCAGACATCGGGGGGTGAGCAGGGGGCTGGCGGGGGAGCTTCGGGGCCCACCCAGAAACCCCCACATTCCGGGTGAGGCTGTGAGGAAGCGAGCTGAATGTGAGGGCCACCCAGCGGGACTTGGCTGGTAGATGTCGCTGTGACACAGCCAGTGGGCCGTCACACCTGGGCCACCGCGGGTCCACCTGGCGTCCCCGAGCGCAGGCCGGGGGGCGGAGGCTGTCAATCATGGGGACAGGGCACAGGTGACAGGTGAGCAGTAGCCTTCCTGCGGGGACCACCCGGCGAGGCGAGTGAATGCCGGAGCGCTATATTGTAGAACTGATATAATATTGTAAACCAGCTAGAACTAAACAAATCTTCTTTTCTTGTTGTTAATCCTCACCCGAGGATATTCTTTTTCATTGATTTTTAGAGAGAGTGGAAGGGAGGGGGGGGGAGAGAGAGAGAGAGAAACATCAATGTGAGAGAGACACATTGATTGGTCGCCTCCTGCATACACCCCGACGAGGGCCGGGCATCGAACCTGCAACCGAGGTACATGCCCTTGACCAGCATGGAATCTGGGACCCTTCAGTCCCTGGGCCAGTGCTCTAACCACTGAGCCCCCGGCCAGGGCTAGACTTAAATAAGTCTTAGGACAGGTGGAGGAGAATGGACCAGGAGCCGGGAGCCGGGTAGAGGGGGTGCTGGGTTCCGTTCGCGCCTTCCCAATGCCGTCCCTTCTCATAGACTCGGTCCTCGTGTCCCGAACTGTCACCACAAACACCGCCGGCCAACAGCGAGACGCCGCCCCTGGGAGATGCGCAGACACCAGGCGGTGTGTCCAGTGGCCAAGGGGTGGGAGTGAGTTCTACTTCCCCCCAGCACCCCCTTTTCCAGGACCTCCGGGTCCCTCCACCCGGGAACGGAGCACGGGAGGCAGTCAGCCGCCCCCACAGTCTGGCTGGCTCTCGCCTCGCCTTTGTTTCTGGTATTTGATTTCTGTTGTCATGGAAACGGGCTGACAAATGTGCCTCCTGACGGGACGGGCACCAGGAGATGCAGGTGGGGCGAGGCGGCCGTGTGCCTGTCTTCCCTGCTCAGGGGTGGGACGGGGCGCTGACCTGCGCCACCTCGGGGACCCCCCACCTGCCCGCCCCGTGGCTGGCCTCTGGCCCAGGCCGGGATCAGACTGACGGGGGGCCCAGGGGCATTGTTCCCTCGTCACTGGGCCAAGTGACCGTGCAGAAGGGGCCGCACAGGCTCGGACACGCCCGGCCTGCCTTCCGCCGGCTGCGGGTTTCCCGTGGGCAGTGTGCTCGTGGGCAGCGTGCTCGCCCCGCGGCCTTGGCGGTGGCGATAGAAATAGCATTTTGTGGTCACCGGGCTTCTATCGCGTACGGCCCGGTCCCCCCGCGGCTCCATCCCGAGCTTCCTCAGTCCCCCTCAGGGCCTTTGCCTCGAACTGCAAGTCACGGTGGCCGCCCCGCCCGCTCCCACATCCGAGCTCAGCGTGTGTGGCTCAGCGTGTGCCGCCCGCCTCCCACCCAGTCCCCGCCGAGTCCCCGCCTCACCTGGTCTGTGCCTCCTACGGCTCCGCACCTCTTCGCCAGTGAGTCCCCCGCTTTCTCCCGTAGCCTTTTCGGCAGAAGCCACCCCGGGCCCGGCCTCACGCCTCTGCCTGGGGGTGGGTGTTGCGACGAGAGGCCTGGCTGGCATTGCCTGGCCCGGGAGGAGCCCGGGGCGCTGGTCCGAGGATAACGGGGGGACTGGTGGGGGGAGCGTGTTGGGACGTTTGTCACCCGGTGGGTCGCGTGGGTCTTTGGGGCTGGAAGACTGGTGTTGGCGACACTTTCAGGATCAAGTTGCCACTGAGGCTTTTTAGGGGGATCCAGCTGAGGGGCCCGTTGGGGCCTGCCCGGCCCTTGTCACACGGGACGAGAGATGCGTTCTCTATTCCTCGGGGGCAGGCGGTGGAGGGGGCTTGGCGCTGGGCGGCCCAGGTGAGCCCAGCTCCGTCCGTCGTGATTGGCGCGGCGGTGGCACTTGGGGTCACGCTGATGCCCGGTTTTCCCGCCTGAGAAATGGCAGGGTGGCCAGGTGGTGTGCTCGGAGCCGCCAGCCCCCGGGGACGGTCCCAGTCTTGTAACGTGCGGTCCCGTGCAGTCCTCCTTCCAGCTTCGTTTTGTGATTGAGGAAACTGGAGTCCAGAGAGGCTGACCCACCAGCCCAGGTCACACAGCGAGGGGGGACGGGCGTCGGGTGTGGCTGGAGCTCCTTGCCCCCCGGCACCTGCGGGGGGGTGGGGCTGAATGATGCTGGTTACCGGAGAAACCGTGGGGCTCTGACACGGAGAAAGCTCCCACCCAGGCTCCTGCCTGTCCGGCGGCATGAAGAACGGACGTTTGTTCCTTAAAGAGAGGGGCTGTGTCAGGCCCACAGGGGCCCACGGCGGGCACAGGCTGACCTCTGCCTGATCGTCTCCTCCCCTTGAGCGGGCTTTTGTGGGCGCGAGGCCCTCTCCAGAGAAGCGCAGCTGAAGGGGGGCTCAGGGACATTGAGAGCAGCAGGCTCTCCGCTCACTCGCCGAGGCCGCCCTCCCGACAGCGGGCCTCCCAGTAACGGGCAGCGAGGGTTCAGCAGGCCGCGGCCTTCGGGCTGGGAGGAGGCTTCGGGGGGACAGCCCGGCCGCCGGCCCCGCCCTGGGACAGACTTGGTGCTCTTGCTGTTTCTGATGGAGCAGCGGGATTTCTGAGTGCCCTCCCCCGCGCCGGGGAGAATGCACACCAGGAGCACAGGCAAGGCTCTGAGAAGTCCTGCAGAGAAAGACACCCTTTAGCTGCGCTGCACCCAGTATCCCCCCGCTCCCCCCAGCATCCCTCCGCTCCCCGCCCCCCGCAGCATCCCTCCACTCCCCCCATTACGTTTACTGTTAGAAAAGGGGTGCCCAGGCTTCAAAAGCTCCAGGACCTGAAAGCCGCCCCCCATCGTGGCCCTCCTCCCCCTACCACTGCTGCTCAGCTCCCCGCCCGCTCTGCCGTGCACACGTCTGCTGCGTGTGTGAGGACACGGAGGGCCCATGAATGCGTGTCTGATCTGGGCACTCACCTGGCAGGACGAGGGGCCTGGGTACTTCCCTGACCTCCCCTGAGCTTTATTTCCTCCGTGAGATGGCGACCCCTGGGGTGGCCACTCGCTGTGTCGAGGCCTGCGGCCGGCCGTCCACACCTGCCGAGCAGGCCCCGGGGAGCCAGCAGCGCTGCCCTGCCCTGCCCCTGCCCGCTGTGGCCGTGTCTGCCGCCTCCCTCCTGACCTCCCACCCTCCAGGCCTGAGACGTGCGACCTTTCTAAGCTTCCCTAATGTGTGTGGGCTTCTGCAGACAGGACTCTAGTTGGGAGACTTGGTTCCAATGGGAATGTCACCATTCGCCGCCTCCAGACCTAGAGCAAGGCTTGCTTGCTGCCCCCGCCCGCCGCCCGCCCCAGGAGCCCACGGGTGGGGCAGCTCGGACTTCGCTGTCCCTCTGCTTTTCCATCCGTGTGGGCACGAGGCGGGCACCTGGGGCAGTGACTGCAGCTGCCCCCCGTCCATCCCTCTCCATCATCATGCTGCGTGCCGGTGCTGGGCCAGACCCCAGCCGCCCACACAGCACACAGCCCGGCCAAGGGGGGGGGGAGGGGGAGGGAGAAGATGGTGAGTGACAGCCAGAGCCCTCCCCCGTACCCCTTTCCTTCATCGAGGCCAGGCATAGCGGGCCCCCCTGTTCCCCGCAGTCCGGGATCCACCTGCCCTGGTCCTCGCTCCTGGGACTGCAAGCTTGGCCACCTGTCCGAGGCCCTGGGCTCCCACCTCTGGTTGTCCTGGCAACCGGCGCCCTCCCTCCAAGGCAGCGGGATGGGCTCGGCAGGGTGAGCGCTCTGGTCACTGGTGACAGCTGGACCAGGCAGGCAGGGCGGGACCAGCCAAGTGTGAGCCAGCACCCTGTGCAGCTGACAGCTGCCGCCCGAGGCCCCCGACCCGAGCCCAGGTCACAGGGGACCTCTGTCCACCTCGCTCACGGCGGCTGTGTGGGCAGCAGGATGCGCCCGGGGCCTCTGTGGGTCAGCAGAGGCCTCGTCCCCGGTTAGGGGACCGGCCCTTCTCATGCTCTCAGGGAGCCCTTCCCGGACGCCCGCCTCAGAGTCCCCTGGTGGCCAGCTCGCACCCGCTTCCTTCCTGCCCTGAAGTCGTCACACTTTGCTATGATTTGTATTTTAAGCAACCGCTCCCCCAGACTCCCTTTGCTCCCCACAGCATCCCTCCGCTCCCCCAGCATCCCTCCTGGGCGCTACAGGGTCTCCCTCTGAGCTGGGGCGTCCTGGGCGCTGCAGGGTCCCCCTCTGAGCTGGGGCGTCCTGGGAGCTGCGGGGTCCCCCTCTGAGCTGGGGCGTCCTGGGCACTGCGGGGTGCCCTTCTGAGCTGGGGCATCCTGGGCGCTGCGGGGTGCCCTTCTGAGCTGGGGCGTCCTGGGCGCTGCAGGGTCCCCCTCTGAGCTGGGGTGTCCTGGGTGCTGCAGCGTGTTGGCCATCTTGGCCTCTACACATGAGATGCCAGCAGCAACGTCTGCCTCCACGTGTGACAACCCGAGCTGTCTCCAGGCCCTGCCACATGTCCCCCGAGGGCGGGATTGTCCCCTGAGGAGCTCTGAGCTCGGAGGAGCCGCCTCCATGGACGGCGTCCCCAGGACCCTCCACCCCCAGGAGAGGGAGCGCGGGGAATAGATGACCCCTGGCTACCACTGACCTTTCCTCCTAGGCCCCGGGACATGGTGCCGAGATCTCCCTGGAACACGCACATATACACACGCACACACACACACGCACACGCATGTGCACACATACCCAGGCTCTGAGGCAACCCCCTGCTGCTCTTTTTTAAAATAGACTTCAGAGCCGCAGTGTGGCACCTTCCACCCTCGCTGCTCTCGCCCTCGCATGGCCTCCTCACGCTCACCCACCTGCATCCACTTTATAAAGGCCCCGGATGACGTTGGGCACCTCGAGGCCCTTAACTTAATCCCACGGCGAAGTCCCTCTCGTTTTGTAAGGTCACAGAGCCTATGGATTAGGGCGTGGACATCCTCCGGGGTGGCGGGGGGGCATTAACCAGCTTGCCACAGGGACCCTAGAATAAGGAGCAGGAAATAGCTCCTATGGGCGCAGAAACAAATGCCAGGAAGGAATGTAGGGGCCCGAAACATTCATTCATGCACCCATTTAGTCATGCACTTACCATGAACTCACCGGTGCCCTGGGCCAGGCGCCCTGCGGGGAGCTGGGGAGGTGGGCAGGCCTGGTGTGAGCCCTCCCAGACCCCAAGGGCAGGAATCCAGCAACACAGACGCACACACGTGCCTCCCACGGGTCATGCTCAGAGGACACGGACCAGCACGGGTGCCATGGGAACCTGACTGGGTGGCAGGAGGGACTGTCCAAGTGCCTTTGTCTCCAGCTGCTCCTCCGGGGCTCCCCCCCAGAGGCCCCCCCCAGAGGCCCCCCGCCAGGAACCCCCGGGGGCTGTGGGTAGGGGTCTTCCACCGTTGCTGACTCGAGTGTTGCATCCGCTCAGGTTGGGTGGAGCTGTCTGCGCCTTGGCCCCAGGAATGCCCTCTGGGCCCCTTGAGTATCTCAGGTGGGCACGGAGCCACCAGCACCAGGGTCGCCCCGAAGCCACCTGTCTTTGAAGGTGCCCATCTCCTGTCGAGATGAAGCCCTTGCCGGTTGTCTGTCTCGCTTGTACAGGTGGGAACGGGCCACTAGAGGGCGCCGTCCGGGCGTTTTCTGTGAGCTTCTCCCCAAGTACTTCCCAAAGGAGTGTTTCTGCTGCAGGTGCAGGTACAGCCGCTTTTTAAATGACTTAATGATTTAATTCTCTTATTTTCTCGGCAGAGCACACTTTGCACTTCCCCAGGGCAGCGGGACATTGCTGATCAGATTAATTAATACGAGCTTGCAGCACAAGGGACCGCGGGACTCGCTTCTCCGGGCTGTTCTTTCCGCTGCTGCGAGCTGTTTCCTCTTTGCCAAGCAGGTTCTCGCAGCGTGTGAGCCCCGTGGGCTTGCCCCTGCCGGGGGTGATCCAATTGGGCACCTCGAGCCGCGGTGGGCCACACCCACCGCTTGGCCCAGGGGCGGGCGTCCGCGTTGCTTTCTGGATAATTATGAGTTTCCTTCGCGTTTCACTCTCCGCCCCCGCCCTCTGCTTCCTCTAGACTCTTTGTCACTTCTCATGGATTAACGGCAGATTAATGGCCTGCGGCTGATAGCGATTTCACGTACTCAACACCAGCACCATCGATTGATAGAAATAGGACAAAGTCACCATCCCCCAAACCCAGGGAACGGGACGCCAGAGGATTTGCCGTCAGGTCGGCCTGAAGTGGGCCAGAATGGAGTGCTTGCTGGCACTTGAGTTAAGAGGTGGCAGGGGGCCCAAGAACGTGGGAGGCAAAACAGGATGGCCCTTTTGGGGGTCGGGGAGGCTGGCTTTGGGGATATGGGTGCAGCTGCCCATCAGAGGGGTGGGGGTCATGGGACATGTGCCCCAGAGACCCGGAAGAATCCACAGGAGAGGTCGGCGGCCCTCGCGGTCCCTGGGGAAGCCCGCGCTCTCGCGTCTGCCCAGATGGGCACGATGCCTGCTGGGCCTGCTGGGCCTGGCACCTCTGGCTGCACCTGCATTTTAATTTCCCCGGACTCCCGTGCACAGCACGCCCGAGCCTCCCGCAGGCTGCACGGCGTCCTCCTCCTGGTCACCTGTCCCTGGCTGGCGGCTGGCCCGGCTCAGGGCTGCCGGCCCGGGAGGCACCCTGTACTGTTCGGCATGGGTGCGGGTTAGGCTGTGTTGCTGGCGCCGCCCAGCTGCCGTCCTGCTGCTCTGGAGACGGAGGTCACTCAGTCTAAGGAGCGTCTGTTTAAATGCTCAGCGACGTGTGAGGCTGGTCCTGGTGACGCCTGAGCAATGCGCTCGGGATCTCGCGACGAGACCCGCCCGGGGAGCGGGGCAGTGGGCGCGGCAGTGTCTGGGTGCTTCAGGGTTGGTGACCTGGCGACCGGTGTCTCACGGTGGCCGATCCACGCCTCGATGCTGGCAGATAACGGAAGCTTCCAGGAGCGGCCGGTTCTGTCCCGTCCCGGCCAAGCACACGTTTGTGGGGCCCCCTCTGTGCGCGGGGCCCTCCTCTGGGGCTCGGGTGACGGGACTCGACTTCCGCTTCTAGGCGTCTATAATCCAGCAACGAGACACCACACGGCCCCGGGGTCACAGCTCCGGAGGTCGGGTCGCCTGTGAGCTCACAGCCGGGCCTGCAGCCCCGTGTGGTTCGCGGGCCAACTCGTCGAGCGATGGCCGTGCATGCTGAGCCCGCCCGGCAGTCAGCGCAGGTGCCGATGGCGGCAAGGAGGGGAGGGGAGACCCACGTGTACTGCTTGGCTGACTGCCTCTCCACGCACACCATCTTGTAAATTAGTTGTCATGACAACCTGGATCAGGTCTGCTTGTCACCTCCCCGGCCCCCCCTCCCCGCCGGCCCCCGCAGCAGGGAAGACGTAAAAGGTAGGAGTTAAAGCGTGTGCCCAAGGCGTGGCCGTTCTGTGACGGACCCCAAGGCTCTTCTCCACTGGCGGCACGGGGACCCTGGGCTGGGGTTTGGAGGAGAGACAGACGCCTCTGACAGGCCGTGGGGGAGGGCTTTGCCGTGAGCAGGGCGGGGTGTCGCGCCCCTGGGCTGATGCTCCCAGCGCGGGGTGGGGGGGGGCGGCGCGGGCATCTGAGCAAAGGCACGGAGGAGCCTGAGCTCTCGGTGGGGGGAGGCGGTGGAAGCGGGGAGTCCTGGGGAGGGGTGAGGACTCTGGGGAGGCAGAGGCGCATGGGCAGGCTGTGGGCAGAGGAGGGACCTGACGAAGCCCTGAGACACGGGGGGGGGGGGTTTAGGAGGTGGGGGGTGGACGGAAGGCGGACCCGAGCCCGGACCTGCGGGGGCCCGTGCAGCCGCCCGGCCTTCCTCGGCTCTGACCGCTGTTCCGGCCCCGAGGACTCTGCCTGCTGCGCTCGGGAGGTGACGCGGATAAGCTGACCCACTTGCTTTCTGCCTGAACAGCCGGGCGCTCGTCCCGAAGGACCAGCGTCCGTCACGATGCAGGCCGGCCCTCCGCGTCCCGGTTTCCGCGCGCCGGGTGGTTTATGCGGAAACCCTGCACCGAGCGTCCACCTCGAGTCCTTCATCCCGTTCTTCTCCCACAGACAGGGCTTCTGTGTGGCTCTCACACCCCGCCGCGCGCCCCGGGCGGAGGGAAGGGACGGCCGAGTCTCTGGCCGAGGCTTGGCTTTGATGTCGGCTTCTGAGCTCCACCGTTTGCTTCAGCCACGCGGTCTTCAGACCCGCCTCCCCGGGACGATGGACGCTCCGTTCTCGGGCCCCGCGGCCGCAGGTGCTGAGTGCGCCCAGCACACGGGGCAGCCTGTCCCGGCCAGTGAGTCCCTCCTTGCGGAGAGGGGCCTCCCTCACGAGTCCTCGGCCTCCTGTGTGTCTGCCGCCTGCACGGCCTCTCCCGCGTGGTGCCCAGGCTGGGCGCGGCCGAGGCCCGTCAGACCCGCAGGCTGTGGCTCCGAGGCTGGCCGCGGCCGGACCGGGGCGGATCTTCAGCCTCAACCTTGTTGCCTCTTGAGAAATCAGATGGGCCCCGGGCCCCCGCAGAGCAAACCCGTAAGCCAGCGGTCGGGCAGCCGTCACGGGCTTTGATTCCCTGCGGTCTCATCAGCGCTCACGCCGCGCCGAGTCACAGGGGCTGTCACGGCGGGTTAGCGGCTGTAACCACACGGCTGATGGCGGGCCGCACACTGTGGGACGAGGCCTCAGCACTCGCGGGACGGATCGGGCACCTTAGAGACAGGAGCTTCTTTCTCTCCGTGTTGCCACACGGATCGCCGAGTGTGATTTCTTCCTTCGTCCGCGTCTGGGCTGGGAAGGCCGGCAGCTCCCGGGGGCTGTTGGCCCTGCGGCCTCGCCCTGGACGGGACGCTGCTGCCATCCACCGTGGTCCTGAGGCCCTTGGGGACTGAACCTGGAGTTCATAACCTCCCATCCCCAGGCCTCTACGAGCGGGCCACGCGGGCCATGGCGCGCCCTCGGAACGAGGGCCGGGAGCCGGGTCTGCTCCGTGTGTCTGAGCGGGGCGCTGAGTCTGGGGTCATCCCTCCTGCTTCCGTCTCTTCGGGCCTCATGGAAGTGCCCCGAGCTGTGCGCTCGGCCCGAGGAGAGCGGCGTGGTTTATTTTTAGAGGAGCCGCTCCGTTTCAAAGGCCTTCATGGCTGATGAGTTTAATCGTCCCGATACATCCAGGGGTCCTCAAACTACGGCCCGCGGGCCACATGCGGCCGCCGAGGACATGTATCCGGCCCATCGGGGGCCGCTGCCTGTCCTGCTTAGCAGCCGACGCGTCCCGGGCCCGCAGGGCGCATAGGAATTTGTTCATAGTTGTTTTTTTAAACTATAGTCCGGCCCTCCCACGGTCTGAGGGACAGTGAACTGGCCCCCTGTTTAAAAAGTTCTACACCTTCTGTGAGGAGACGACCCCTGAGCGCCGACGCGAGGGTGGGAATCCATAGGACGCTCTCGCTCCCTTGGCGGAGCCGGGAGCCTGGTTTCCCGAGATTTCGTGGCTCCGGCTGGAACGCCAGGACCTGGACGGGAGGGCGGGCGGGCCGGAGGAGGGGCGCCCTCTTGCTCGCCTTCCTTTCTCTGCCCACGCTGAGCCGTGTGCCCTGAGGAGGGCGGCTGGGACTCGAAGTGGGTCTGCCTTGGGGGCCGGGGCCGGGGCCCCGCATGTCCAGCTCCTGCAGAGGCGGCGGCGGCGGCGGCGGCGGGGAGGCAGCTCTTTGTTGTTGGCGTTTTCTCTCTGGTCCTGGTCCAGCCGGGCCTCGGAAACCTCTCCCTGATCTTTTGTTCCCGCGAAAACCGGGACGCCGTGCGTGGCGACAAAGCCCCGTTGGTGACAAAGGGTCTCCGCTGTGTTGAAAGGACACACGGGAAAATGTCAGAGCGTGGAGTGTCACAGCTCCGGCCTCCGCGCACCAGGCTCCCCCCACGAGGCCTCTTTATTCTCGCTGACCCCCCATCGGCTCCCTGCACCCCTTCTTTGCTGGGTGTGCCATGACCCCCCTCCCTGCCCCAGCGCCCCTGGAGCGAGGCCTCGGGGCTTCTCTAGATGGATGCGTCCCCTCAGCAGCCTGGCTCTGGAGCCAGCCCGCTTTCCTAATAACGTTAAAAGGAAGAAGAAAGAGAACGCCCCTGGAAGCTCTCCTTTGGAAAGAGCCCGGGTATAAATAAACGAAGCGGTGAAACGCACACAAAGGAGAAGATTAAACACAGACTCAGAGCGGGAGCCTTCCGCCCGGCCGGGGCACTGGGCTGCGCTGCGGGGACGCTTTCCGGTGGCCGGGTTTCGGGTTTTTGAGCCTCTTCCTCCCTTTTTATGTGGCTGGAATCCGTGTCAGCCTTGCCCAGGCGTTGGGGGGAGTGATGGAAAGAGAGAGGGATCCGGAAACACACAGGTATTCGCCCCCCTCAGCGGACGCCGAGGGCCCGCGTGTACCGACGGCTGCTGCACGCCAGCAGGTCTCTTTCAGTGGAAACCGAGGCACAGAGCACGTGGGTGCCTGCGGCATCACCCAGCTCGTCAGTGGCCGAGCCGCCACCCGAAACCCGCAGACTGGCTCCGGGTTCTAAGCCCTTCGCCCAGCGGCTCCTGGGATGCATGGAGAGACCCACTGTGTGCAGGAGCTGTTCGCACTGATGTGGGCAGGTGGCCCAGGAAAGAGATAGTGACAGGGCTGTGTGTCTTGAGCTGGGCAGAAGGGCATCTAGGGTGGATGCAGAGCACCCAGGAGGGCTTCCTGGAGGAGGGGGCCAGTGAGCTGAGGCTTGAAGTTGGTTAAGGCTGAACTGGGGACAGTGAAATGCAAGATCAGGTAGAACCAGGTTCAGACTCCAAGGCTCGCTGGTGGTGCGTCTGAGGTGCCTTCCCCTCTAACAGATGCCAGCCCAGCCAGGACCCAGCCGCTCCCTCAGAGACTGGTTAGGAGATGAGATGAATGAATAGTATGGAGGGGGTCTGGCACAGAGTAGGTGCTCAGGAAATGTTAGTAGGTCCACAGAATTTGAATTATTTGCTTACATTTATAAATTAGGAGATTCTACACGAAGCCCCAAACTTCCAGCTCCGACCGGCCACCCAGATGCTTTGCACAGAGTCCCACGTCCCGTCTCTGGATTCTTGGCATCTTTCACGGCTGCCTCCTCCAGGAAGCCTTCCGTGGTTCTCCCTGGGATGAAGACCTGACCTTCCTCTTTATTTGAAAACTCCTAAGATCTGGTGACTGCGGCCTGCCACCGTGGTCCGAGGGAGGAGTGGCCGTTCCCAGCGGGCACTTGTCCCACGGAATGCTCTCTGGCTCTCTCCTGCCCCGCCCTCCCTCCTCTCTGACCCCCCTGGCATTCCCAGCCCCGTGCCCACTGTGTGGCCCACGGCCACGGGGCGTCACCGCTGGGAGGTGAGCTCTGCCGCGGTAGGAACGCGTGGGCACCGACCTCCTCGTGCGTGGCTGCGGACGAGGGCCTTCATCGCAAAACAATGGCAGACACTTGCAATTGGTCCCCAGCTCAGCGCGGAGCCCGGTCCCTCGGAACGCCCACGCCCACTGTGCACACCACAGGCATGCGATCCTCATCCGTGACTCAGGACAGCGGGGGTTTCGCGGCTTTGAAGTGCTTCCCGGCTGGCGAGTGCGCCGGTGCTGTGAGAACCCAGGCATTCCTGGACGAATGGAAAGCCGCTGCACTGGCGGCGAGGGGTCCGCGGGGAAAAGCCGGGGCTCAGGAGGCCCCTCCGTCCAGCTGTTGGCCTGACCTCAGAAGACAATAATCAGATTTAGGCTGGACGCTCCTTCCCGAGGGCCCCTCAGAGAAGCCGGGCCGGGAGGACAGCAGCCCGCCTGCGGCTCAGCGTCCACGCGGCCTGGCGTGCGCGCCCTGAGTTCAGCCCCGACCGGCCACCCAGATGCTTTGCACAGAGTCCCACGTCCCGTCTCTGGATTCTTGGCATCTTTCACGGCTGCCTCCTCCAGGAAGCCTTCCGTGGTTCTCCCTGGGATGAGGACCTCACCTTCCTCTTCATCACTCATTCCTCGGTTTGCACCCCCTTCCGAGCGCCTGGGTGCCCTCACCGCCTTCACAGAGTCGCCCCGAGGCAGGGCTGAGTGCTCTCAGCCTCACAGTCCTCAGCGCCCCTGCAGGTGGGCACTGCCGCCCTCCCCACGTTACAGACGGGGAGCCTGGGGCCTGGGACTTGGCAAGGTGAGCGGACCTGCTCCCAGCCACACCCCAGCAGGTGGCAACGTGAGATCTGAACCCGGGGCTCTGGCCACAGGCCCTGGCGCAGACAGCTAGCTGGCGGCTGGCCCTGTGGTCTGCGGGGACCCCTCCTCCTGGCTCGGGGTCCTGGTTAACCTCAGGGCTCGATGCATAACAAGCCCCTTGGACGTGCTGTTGGACCGGAGCCTGGGCGGGGCCGAGAGCATTTCTCCCTGACGGAGGCCTGGCCCTGCTTAGAGTTACCTTTGATGTTCAAGGGCCGTGTGCAGACTGCTGTTTCCTGTGACCCACTTTCCCTGCGTCAGAACCGCTCCCTCTCCAGCCTGGAAGCACTTCCCTCCCCCGCCCCTCCCCCCGCCCCTCCCCCTGCCCCTTCCCGCAAGGGGAAGACCTTCTGAGGGAGCGATGGGCTCACACTGACGCCTCACCTGCGTGCACACCTGCACCCAGAGACCCCCTGCACCCGGAGCCCCCCTGCACCCGGAGCCCTCCATGCACCCAGAGACCCCTGCACCGGGAGCCCCCCTGCACCCAGAGACCCCTGCACCCAGAGACCCCCTGCGCCCAGAGCCCCCCTGCGCCCAGAGCCCCCCTGCACCCAGAGACCCCTGCACCGGGAGCCCCCCTGCACCCAGAGACCCCTGCACCCAGAGACCCCCTGCGCCCAGAGCCCCCCTGCACCCGGAGCCCCCTGCACCCGGAGCCCCCTGCGCCCGGAGCCCCCCTGCACCCGGAGCCCCCTGCGCCCAGAGACCCCCTGTGCCCGGAGCCCCCCTGCACCTGGAGCCCCCCTGTGCCCGGAGACCCCCTGTGCCCGGAGACCCCTGCACCCGGAGCCCCCCTGTGCCCGGAGACCCCCTGCACCTGGAGCCCCCCTGTGCCCGGAGACCCCCTGTGCCCGGAGACCCCTGCACCCGGAGCCCCCCTGTGCCCGGAGACCCCCTGCACCCGGAGCCCCCCTGTGCCCGGAGACCCCTGCACCCGGAGCCCCCCTCTGCCCAGAGCCCCCCTGTGCCCGGAGCCCCCCTGTGCCCGGAGACCCCTGCACCCGGAGCCCCCCTCTGCCCAGAGCCCCCCTGTGCCCGGAGACCCCTGCACCCGGAGCCCCCCTCTGCCCGGAGCCCCCCTGTGCCCGGAGACCCCTGCACCCGGAGCCCACCTGTGCCCAGAGCCCCACTGCGTGACCCTCGGCTCCTGTGAAACCAGGGTCTTTGGTTCTTCTCTGGCCTTGACCCAGAAGGACCCCCCGGCCTCTCTGTCCCTGTCAGTGACATCGGCCACGGACGTGGGACCTGGGTGCCGGTCCTCTGCCTGCACCCATTTCCCCAGGCCACGTACACACCTTGAATCCACGAGGACTTGGAGAAAACATCCTGTCCGCCTGCCCGTCGGCCTTTGAAACCCCTCCTCTGGTTAAAGGCGCTGTAATGCCCGATGCGGGGAGAGCAGCGCCGGGAGGCCTGTTTCCCGAAGCGGCCCCAGGAGCCCGGGTCTTCGGAGGGCTCAGGGCGGAGCCGAGGGTCTCGCCATCCACGTGCTCTCGGCTGCTATGAAGCGTGAACCCCGCTGCTCCGTGCGCAGCTGAGCGAAGGGCCTGGGGCCGAGGGGCCGGTTCTTAGGGTGGGTCCCGTGGGGTCGAGGCGCTGCCGACGGCGGGGCAGGCTCCCAGGCTGAATGTTGTGGGAGAGGGTCTCTGTTTTCTCTGTAATGGCGGTAAAACACGTGTAACGTAGAATTTACCGTCTGACCGTGTTTACGAGAACAGTTCTGTGGCCTGCGGTCCGTTCACCTTGTACAACCATCACCGCCATCACCTCGAGGACCTGTCACCCTCGCACAGGGACACTCTGGGCCCGTTGCCAGCGCCCACCCGCCCGGGCCCTGGCACCCGCTGCCTGCTCTCCGTCTCTACGCCCGTGCCTGCTCCGGGCGCACAGGTGGGGGCTCGCCCCGGGTTTCCTCTGTGCCCAGCCGTTCTGCTCCGTGAACACCCTCCGGGTCACCGGTGTTGGCGCAGTGTCAGCATCTCCTCCCTGTCTGGGGGGGTGACGTTCCGCGGTGTGGCCGGCCGTGTCTGTCCCTCCGCCATCAGTGGACACTCAGGCTCGTCCCACCTTTGGCTCCTGTGACTCGTGCTGCTGTGAATGCGGGCGTGTGATTTAAACCACGTGGCATCAGGGCCTGCGCTGAGGTTAGAAACCGGGGTCCCCCGGCCGTCTTCCTTGTGAGGGGCGGAGGGCGGGTGGCCCCAAAGCTGGGGCTGCGGCCGAGGCCCGCGAGCCCACTGTGCGCAGCTCCGGGCTTGGTCCTGCGGCTCCCCGTCCCCCCCGTCCCCCCAGTCCTCCGAGGGCTCTGGCATTTGGAGAAGCGGCCTCCTGGCGATGCGTGGGACTTGCCGGCTGGCGCCACCGGCCGGGGAATCAGCGGGGCCGCCTGTCCCGAAGCCGTCACGCCCCGCCCCGCCCCCCGCCTCTCGATCCCCTGTCACTTCAGGTGCCCAGTGGGGAGGAGCGGAAGGGTGGAGGGGACTGTATAGAAAGAGGAAGCAGCTTTTCACCTCCAAGCACATTCGTCAGAGAGAGGGTCTGGCCCCTGGCACTGGCCACCTGACGGAGAGGGCGGTGTTGTGGCCTGTGACCCGGGCTGTGGCCACGCAATTCCCACCAGGGCCCACCCCGAACCGGTGCATCTGATCTCGGGGCTGAGCCGGGACCGGCCAGCGCTGGGTCTGGGAGTCACAGGCACGGCCGGTGGGGGACACGTGTGAAGGACACGGTGTGAGGGACACGGCGTGGGGGACACGGCGTGGGGGACATGTGTGAGGGACAGGGTGTGAGGGACACGGTGTGGGGGACACGGCGTGGGGGACACGGTGTGGGGGACACGGTGTGGGGGAACACGTGTGAGGGACACGGCGTGAGGGACACGGCGTGGGGGACACGGCGTGGGGGACACAACATGGGGGACATGGTGTGAGAGACACGGTGTGGGGGACACGGTGTGGGGGACACGGTGTGGGGGACACGTGTGGGGGACACGGTGTGGGGGACACGGTGTGAAGGCGAGGCTGATAGTGTGGCTGCGCTCCCTGGCGTCTCTCCAGTGCGGGAGCGAGAGATCCTATTTGCCGCCATGGGATCCATGCTGTACCCCTCATCACCCCAGACCCTGCGGACCCTGCACCCCAACACACACAACCTGTGTTCTCTGGACAGGAGGTCGAGGGCAACCATGGGCAGCGACTGTCATCACACCGTCAGGGTCTGTCCCCACGAACGTGGCCTGGACCGTGGCCCTGCTGCAGATTCTGCACTCGCTCCCCCGGCACATGCGGGGCGGGGCCTGCACACCGGGGACCCCGTGGCCGGACGCAGGACAGCCCCGCCGTCTCGGCCCTGAGGCCGTGACCACACTTGTCCCTCAGCAGCCTTGGGCAGACTGGGGAGCCTCCAGAAGCTTCCGTGACTTAGTCACGATTCCACGGAGCAGGGGCCGCAGCCGGGCGGGCCGGGCGGGGAGCGGGGAGTGTTTGGCGGGGGAAGAGCTGCGGAACATATTCTTGCTTCGGATCGTTTTTCCTCAGACTTTTTCTGGGCGACGAGCCATTTCGGAATGTTTGTGACATGCCTAAGCACGGGAATTGTTTTCGCTTTGTTCCCCTGCCAACACGGGAAGCCAGGCGCTCCGTGTACACTAACGGCCTCTCCTTCCTTCTGCCCGCAGTGAGTGACCTGCAGGAAGAAGGCAAGAATGCCATCAACTCGCCGATGTCGCCGGCCTTGGCGGACCTGCACCCCGAGGACACCCTGCTAGGTACCGTGGGCTCGCCGACCCCTGCTGAGTGACGGCCGAGCCCCCATGGCGTGTGCCCAGTCCTGGGGGGCGGGGACGCCGGGGCTCACGGCCTCTTGTTCAGACACGCACCGGGCGCCACGTGAGAGGCTGGCTCTGGGCACGAGGCCATTTGATAAAGTGTGCAGGAGGGGCAGGAGCGTCTCTGGTTGAAGATGCAGGTTTTATTGGGGTGCAGGTCTGGGGAGGCCGAGGGCCGGAGGGAAAGTGTAGGCAAGAGCCTTTCTTGTGGTTCCCGGGGAGGCGCGGGGAGGCGGGGTAAGCAGCGTGGGATGGGCTAACTGGACACTACGGGGGGGCGCAGGGGGGAGCTGTGCCGAGCTGTCTGCTGGGCCCCAGGGTGACGGGAAGGGGATGTCACTGGGCGTGTGGGAGCCCGTGATGTGGGTACCGGCTCCTGCTGGTTTGCGTGGGAAAGGCCCTCGCGGGCGGTGGTTGGCGTCGGGGCTGAGCTGGCCCTGGGAGGGGCCCTCTCTCTTAGGTCCTCAGGCCCCAGAAGTGCAAGCATCAGGAAATCAGACACACGAGTAACCCCCCCCTCCGCCACCCCCATCTCTGCAGGCTGGCTGCCCGGCCTGGGCCTGCTGGGGACCTGTCAGGCGTACGCAGCTCCTCGGCCCACGTCCTGGTCGGCACTGATGAGGGGATGGCCTGCACACGTTCCCCTAGAGCAGCCGTGGGCAAACTACGGCCCGCGGGCCGGATCCGGCTGTTCTATCCGGTTCTCTTGCTCTCCCCTCCACTCCTTTGCTTTGAATTTATATTCGTTCACACAAACACTCCATCCATGCTTTTGTTCCGGCCCTCCGGTCCAGTTTAAGAACCCATGGTGGCCCTCGAGTCAAAAAGTTTGCCCACCCCTGCCCTAGAGCATGCTGTGAGACCCGCTTAGTCGGAAGGCAGTGGCGGAACATTCCGTCTGTTTCCAAAGCCTGGTTCAAAGGGAAGTCCCGGCGGACGTCCACCGCCGTGGTTTCCGCAGCAGGGCGGCCAGCGAGGGCTCCGGGAAAGGCCAGCGCCCGTTGGCGGCCGCCCCAGGCCAAGGGCTGGCCGAGCTCCCTGGGCCCGCGGGTCCGCACAGCTCCTCCCTCCTCCTGGGAGAGGGGGGCTCCTTGTGGTCCTGCTGCTCAGGGTCTCAGGGCTGGCTGGCTGGCTGCTGTCTGGGCGGGTGCTCCTGAGTGACGGTCAGAGGGGGCGTGGGATCAGCCTCCCCGCCTTGGCACCACGCCAGCCGGCATTGGCTAAGCCCTTGGCGTGGGGTCGTCCTGGGTCAGCATCCCTGACCTCTACCCACCAGATGCCAGTAGCATCCCTCCCCCTCCAGCTGGGACAAACGGAAGTGTCTCCAGACATTGCTGCCGGGGTGGGGACACAGTCCTGGTTGAGATCCCGCTCTAGACCAGCAGGGGAGGACGTAGAGTCGCCTTAGCCACGTGCCGGGCTGTTGTCTAGTCCCGTGGTCGGCAAACTCCTTAGGCAACAGAGCCAAACATCAACAGGACAACAACGGAAATTTCTTTCGAGAGCCACATTTTTTAAACTTAAACTTCTTCTAAAGCCACTTCTTCAAAATAGACTCGCCCAGGCCGTGGTATTTTGTGGAAGAGCCACACCCAAGGGGCCAAAGAGCCGCATGTGGCTCACGAGCCGCAGTTTGCCGACCACGGGTCTAATCAATGATGCCTCGAGCCTGCCTGTCCCCGGTCCCTGACCCTCCTCGTCTCACCGTCTTCCTTTTGTTTTTTAATATATGTTTATTGATTTCAGAGAAGGGAGAGGGAGAGAGAGATGGAGAGGGAGAGAGCGGTAGAGACATCAATGATGAGAGAATCCTGGATCGGCTGCCTCCTGCACGCTCCCCACTGGGGATCGAGCCCGCAATCCGGGAACGTGTCCTGACCGGGGATCGAACCATGACCTTCTGGTTCGCAGGTCGACGCTCAACCCCTGAGCCACGCCGGCCAGGCCTCTCACCGTCTCTCTAACTAGCTGCTCTGTTCTCCAGTTCGCTTCGCAAGGTTCCAGGCCCCTCGCTCAGGCAGCGCCGGAGCTGAGCTCTGAAGGCTGAAGGCATGTGGGTGGGGGCGGGCGCAGACGGAGGAGCAGGTGCCAGGGCCCGGCGGCTGGCGGCCCTGAGGCTTGCTGAGGAGCGAGGGAGGCGGAAGGGCTGGGAAGGAGGCTGCGAGGGCCTCGGAGGCCGCGGAGGGTGCTAGCCTTCGTCCCAGGAGCGTGGGAGGCGGCGAGGGCCTGAGCAGGGACATCACGGGGCCCGCGTGGGGTGCCCTGTTGTCCACGGAGCGAGGCCGGACCACGGAGGGAAAAGCAAACCGGTGGAGAAGTAAACAGAACAAGGATGAGCACATTTTGCTGCGAAGCAGCCTCCTTTCTTCTTCCCTTTTTGCCTTTCCTAATGCTTTTTGTTCGTCCCGTGCTGTCCTGCATCGTGGGGAGCCTGCCCATGCGTGTCATTTTACTGGCGTGGCTTTTCCCACGGATCCGGTTCAGGCCCGTGTGCGTGGCTGCCTCGCCAGGGTCTCTCCTGAAAGATGGGAGGCCGTGAGGGGTGAGGGTGCGGGATGATGGGAGCGGCGAGGCTGGAGGACTCCCCGCCTTCCGGGAGGCAGTTCCGGCCGTGGGCCACCCGCCCCGGGCTGGCACTCGCTGTGCGACAGTGTGGCGCGTGCTCACTGAGGACACGGGGTTCTCTACGCTCAGCCATCTCCCCAGTCTGTGCCGGGAAGTCAGCTGCCCCTGCCCCTGCCCCTGCCCCTGCCCCTGCCCCTGCCAATGACCCTGCCCCTGCCCCTGCCCCTGCCCCTGCCCCTGCCCCTGTCCCTGCCAATGACCCTGCCCCTGTCCCTGTCCCTGCCCCTGCCCCTGCCCCTGCCCCTGCCCCTGCCACTGCCCCTGCCTCTGCCACTGCCCCTGCCCCTGCCCCTGCCCCTGCCCCTGTCCCTGCCACTACCCCTGCCCCTGCCTCTGCCCCTGCCACTGCCCCTGCCACTGCCCCTGCCCCTGCCCCTGCCCCTGCCCCTGCCCCTGCCATTGCCCCGGCCCCTGCCCCTGCCCCTGCCCCTGTCCCTGCCACTACCCCTGCCCCTGCCCCTGCCCCTGCCAATGACCCTGCCCCTGCCCCTGCCCCTGTCCCTGCCCCTGCCCCTGTCCCTGCCACTACCCCTGCCCCTGCCCCTGCCAATGACCCTGCCCCTGCCCCTGCCCCTGTCCCTGCCACTACCCCTGCCCCTGCCTCTGCCCCTGCCAATGACCCTGCCCCTGCCCCTGCCCCTGTCCCTGCCACTGCCCCTGCCACTGCCCCTGCCTCTGCCACTGCCCCTGCCCCTGCCATTGCCCCTGCCCCTGCCCCTGCCCCCGCCCCTGCCCCTGCCCCTGCCACTGCCCCTGCCCCTGCCCCTGCCCCTGCCCCTGCCCCTGCCATTGCCCCTGCCCCTGCCCCTGCCACTGACCCTGCCATTGCCCCTGCCCCTGCCCCTGCCACTGCCCCTGCCCCTGCCATTGCCCCTGCCCCTGCCCCTGCCCCTGCCACTGACCCTGCCATTGCCCCTGCCCCTGCCCCTGCCACTGCCCCTGCCCCTGCCATTGCCCCTGCCCCTGCCCCTGCCATTGCCCCTGCCCCTGCCCCTGCCACTGACCCTGCCCTTTGTCCCCGGCAGAGGAGAATGAGGAGCGCACGATGATCGACCCCACCTCCAAGGATGACCCCAAGTTCAAGGAGCTGGTCAAGGTGAGGAGGGAAAGGAGCAAACCTTGTGGGCTGGGGAGGGGCTTGATGCTGCGTTCATGAGGCTGGGAGGTGAGGAGGCTGAATGGAGGAAGGGGTTAAGGTCAAGGTCACAGCGTGGACACTCCCCCAGGTCCCCCCTTCACTGGTGCCTTTCTTTTAAAAACATTTTTTTTTGGTTAATTTTCACCCGAGGATATTTTCCATTGATTCTTAGAGAGAGTGGAAGGGAGGGGGAGAGACAGAGAAAACCATCGGCGTGAGAGAGACACATTGATTGGCTGCCTCCCACACATGCCCCAACTGGGGCTGGGCATGGAGCCTGCAACCGAGGGATGTGCCCTCGACTGGAATTGAACCCATGACCCTTCAGTCCTCCGGCTGATGCTCTAACCACTGAGCAACCATCCAGGGCTCACGGGGCCTTTGAAACGCTGGCTCACACTCTGCGCCGGGCAGAGGAGCGGCTGGAGCGAGGTGCCGCCGCCCCCGCATGGAGAGGGGTTCAGAGGCAGCGCGGGGAGCGGGAGGGTGACCCCTGGCCGCTCCCGCTCCGCACCGTCCAATGCGAGTCCTTGATCGGGGCGGACGGTCAGTTGCAGCGTCTGGAAGTGCAGACGCCGGCTAGACAGGGAGACGGCGCCCGAGGGCCAGGGGCGCAAGGCGGAGGCTTTCTCTCCGCAGCGTGGCTTCCACGCCGCCACTTCGCCATGGGACATGATTCGTGGCGTGGGGCGTGGCACGCATGGATGCAGGTGTGACAGCGGATCTGGACCAGGTAGCGCTTCAGAAGGGGGTGGACGAGCGGAGGCTGGGCCCCGCCCGCGGCCCCGCCCGCAGCAGCAGCGCCAGCTCCAGAGCCGGCAGCCACGGACAGCGCTTCGCTCGGCAGCCGCAACGGCCTCCCGTGGCTGGGCCCTGTGTATGACCCACGTGTCACGGGCAGGAAGTTCTATTTGAAGTGCTTTTTATCACATTTCCCCCCACCCGCCGCTGTGGGCCCGCCGTGGTGCCCAGGCGTGTTTCCCCAGGGCTGACACGCAGGCGCAGCCTTTAAGAGCAGACTGAAAATGTCAGTGTTAGGACCCACCCAACCGTGTGGACTCCTAGTTTATTTTATTAAGGTTTTTTCCCCCTGAGAACCGGTTATGCTGAACAAAGGAGTGTGGGTGAAGAGAGGGACCCTTCCAGCCGCCAGGACGGCAGGGGAGGGTCGGGCAGTGACGGGGGAGGGGAGCACCGTGCGTGTCAGGGATCTCGGAGAACAGAGCCAGGGACGTGGGCGGCTCCGGGTGTAGGTTTCCATCTCCTTCCCAGGTTATCGACAGGCCTCGCCCTGGCTGTGAAGCTTTTTCTTCCTCCCTCTGTCCCCGGGAAGAAAGGCGGCGGTGTGAAAACGCCCCTCTGGGCAGATGTCGGTGCTGTCAGCGCCCCGGGAGACGCCCGGGAGGCGTTCTGGTGCCGCACCGGCCCGGACCGCGCCCTCCGAGGATTCCGCAGCCACCAGCAGTTTGGCCGTGATTAAAACATAACTGTCACCCCTGGGGGGAGACAGGCTGCAGTCCTGATGATCATTCGGAAGGAACTAAAGGGAAAGTGATTTTTTATTCTGGTTTAAGCAAGCTCGTAAAACTCGCGCCTAGGGCGTCGCTAAGATACGTCCTAGCCATGCGCCTGCAGGTTCGAGGCTCGCAAACGAGGATGCCCCAAAGGAAAAGGCTTGTGAAGCGGAGGGCGAGGACGGATGAGCCGGGAGGCACGGGGCCACCGGCACGGGGCGGCAGGCAGACCCGCGGGCATTGTGCTCGCTCCCCAGAGCTGGGGACCCGGCCTGCTGGGCGGAGCTGGTTTTCATCCTGGTCCGGCTGTGGTTTGTGTTTGGCCTTTGACTGGGTTCGAGATCCAGACGGAATTTTGGGAGCGTCAGCTTCCTCTCGGCGGAAGCGGCATCTGCCCGTGTCTCCCTGTAGGACTGCGCGCCGGGCAAGGCCGCCGCTGGGGCCAGAGGTCTGTGTGCCCCAGACCCTGCCAGGTCTGCAGGCAGCTCTGCAGTCGGTTCGGGCACCTTCCTGGGTCTGTCCCACGTTCAGCCCCTGGGGGGGTGGCATCCAGCTGACCCGGGCGCCAGCGGAGGGGTGTGTCCAGCTGCTACCCTGCACCGGCCTCACTTCCCCCGTCATGTCCGTCCCGACCTGAAGGCCTGTGTGTGTCTTTAACGTCTGATTGGAATGTGAGGAACCCAAGGACACAGCCCCCCTGGCTTTTCTATTCCAGGGCCTGGCACACAGTAGGTGCTCAGTAAATTAATTAATTAACTAGCTCAATATCTGAGTATGGAGCTCCAGTGCCAAGCAGTGAGCACTGGGTGCTGGGGACGGAGCCACAGACAAGACGGCCTTAGTCCCTGCCCTCAGAGAACTTCCAGTCCCATAGGGGAGATCATTATAAGCAACACTAGAGGCCCGATGCACGAAGATTCATACAAGAATGGGCCTTCCTTCCCCTGGCTGCCGGCACCGCCTTTGCTCCGGCCAGAGCCACCTTTTCGCTCCAGCCAGGAGCCGTCTTTCCGCCTTCCCATGCTGCCCAGAGGCTCAGAGCGTCTGGGACGGTGCGGAATACCTGCATCCTGTTCCGCCCCCGGCCACTCAGCACCTGAATGTGCAAATTAACCCACCATCTTTGTTGGGTTAATTTGCATACTGACTCCTAATTGGCTGGTGGGTGTCGCGAAGGTACGGTCAATTTGCATCTTACTCTTTTATGAGTGTAGATGAGTGCAGATGTGTGCTGGCATTGCCTGTGCGAGCTGGGTCAGGGAAAAGGTGCTGGGATGTGCTGGAAGCCAGAGGGTGGGGCTGTGGCCTGGGTGGGGTGGGTGGTCAGGGAATGAAACAGAAGCTTTCGACCTGAAGGATGAGTGGAAGTTGGCCAGGCAGTGAGGGAGGGGGATGTTCAGGGTGGAGGAACAGCACGTGCAAAGGCCCGGGGCAGGGGAGAGCTGGGGATGGGAAGAACGCTGGCGAGCGGGTGCTCCGTGAGGGCTGTGGCCCAGGGAGGGGGTTTGCACAAGGGCGGTGGGGGAGGAGTGGTGAGAAGTGGGCCCAACTAAGAAGTGGGGTTAGGGTAGAGTCCAGGCTCCTGAAACTCGTGGGTGGTGTCTGCTTCCTCTCGGAGAAGGAGCAGGGTTGGGGGTGATGAGTTCCGTGAGAGGCGCTCCTGGAACGCTGAGCAGAAGGCAGGTGCAGGGCGGGGCGGGGTTTCCGGGACGCGGGCAGCGCTGGCAGTGGTGGGAGGCATGAGCTGGCCTCGGAAGAGTGGACAGTGAGAAGAGGAGCCCCCCAGGGCGAGGCCTCAGGAACGTGCTCTTTAAAGATCAGGAGGAGAAGGGGTGACCAGGAGGCCCCCCCAAGGAAACTGGAAGGGTGGTCAGAGACCAGGGGCCCATCCCTGGCTCCATCCCCACGCCCACACCACTGACCCTCTAGGGGGGAGAGGAGGGGCCGAGCAGGGGACCTGCTGACCTCGGCAGGACCTTCGCAGAACCAGAATGCCCTGGGCTGCTCACCTCTGCCTTCCTCCAAACCACCCTTCCGTTTATTTTTGCGTCTGTTCCTCACGGATGGCGTGTCTGATGTAAGAACGCTGAGTCCGTGGGGAAATGGAATACACCTCACAGGAAAGTGCTTTGTGGCCAGTTCTGCAGGTTGCATGTTTCAAAGTGACAGAGAGCGCGCTGTTCCGGATCCAAGCCCTTTCATTTGTCTCTGAGAGCGGCAGTAAACGTCCATTTCCGGGAGGTTCTGGGCACCAATTAGGTAGTTTTATTTGCTTCCCTTGCACAGAAAACCACGGGGTGACTGTCTGTTTTTGATGGAGCCTGTTCAGGTGTCCATCTTACCCACGTTATTTGGTGGAGCAGTGACGTTAGCAGCATCGGCCACGCAGCGTCGTGCTGAGCGGAGCCCTCGCTCTCCGCAGACAGCCCCACGGTCGCAGCTGTCTGTGTTGGTAATGTACCGCCATCATTCCCTGGGAAACGCTGGTGAGAAAAAGCGTGAGAGAAAGGCTCCCTGGAGGAATGAGCGGGCGCACCCCACCTTCAGAGCAGCATTATCCACAGGCCGCCAAGCGGGACCACCCACGGAGGGGCGGGCAGTCAGACGTGTATGTTTACACCGTGGAATGCAATTCGCCACAGGAGGACCGAAGTACAGACCCGGGCTGTGCCGGGGATCACAGCATCACACGGGCCGGGCTGGCGTGGCTCAGGGGTTGAGCATCAACCTGTGAACAGGAAGGCCGCCCTCGATTCCAGTCAGGGCACGTGCCCGGGTTGTGGGCTCGATCCCCGTGTGGGGCGCGCAGGAGGCAGCCGATCAATGACTCTCTCATCATGGATGTTTCTCTCTCTCTCCCCCTCTCTCTCTCTCTCTCTCTCTCTCTTCCTCTCTCTCTGAAGTCAATAAAAACTACGACACAAAACAAACAAAAAAAACACATCACGCTAAATGAAAGCACCCAGACATAGAAGATCACGTGTCCATGATTCCATTCGGATGAAACGTCCAGAACAGGCCAATCTGTGCGCAGGGAAGACAGCTTAGTGGCGGGAAGAAACAGGGGCGGGGGCTGGGGAGTGACTGTTGGTAGGTACGGGGTTTCTTTCTGGGGTGGTGGGGATGCCCTTCAAGTGGTCATGCGACGATGGCATGGCTTTGTGGGTGCGCTGGAAACGCTGGCTCGCACACTGTACGGGCAGGCGCGGTGTGGGGTGTGACTGTGTCCAGAAAGCTGCCAGAAAGAGCAGGAGCTTAGAGCTTGGGGGCCCTTTGGGGTCCCCCTTCTCTGCAGCTTTGGGGTTGGGCTCCGGGTGTTCGAGACTGTTGTGGTGCGTATCTGACGGGAGGGGACAGACATCTTAGGTCCCCCCCGGACTGCCTGGGGGCATGGGGCAGGGCTGCTAACAGCGACTCATTCGACCCCCAGCTGGCGCCATGGTGAGCAGGTGCCATCCCTCCTTTGGCTGAGAGTCCCCCCTCCCCGAGTCCCCGCCAGGAGGAGGCCCGTCTAGGGGGCTCTCGTGAGTTCCCTCGGGGGGCCCCTGGCAGCCGGGGGGGGTCAGCCCCTCTGGCCCCACCCCCAGGCCCCTGTGCCGAGGGCATCTTGATGTCCAATGTCCGGCAGCTCATGTCTTCTGCAGCAGCTCTGACCATTGCCCTGGTCCAGGGCGCTGCTGAGCGTGGGGGAGGGGGGCACTGCTGAGCGTGGTCCGCGTGGTCCTGGGGCGCTGCTGAGCGTGGTCCGCGTGGTCCTGGGGCGCTGCTGAGCGTGGTCCTGGGGCGCTGCAGAGCGTGGTCCTGGGGCGCTGCTGAGCGTGGTCCTGGGGCGCTGCTGAGCGTGGTCCTGGGGCGCTGCTGAGCGTGGTCCGCGTGGTCCTGGGGCGCTGCTGAGCGTGGGCGGGGCGGGCGCTGCTGAGCATGGTTCCTGGGGGCGCTGCTGAGTGTCGGGGGGCACTGCTGAGTGTGTGGGGGGGTGCTGCTGATCGTGGTCCCTGGGAGAGCGCTGAGCGTGGTGGGGGGCGCTGCTGAGCGTGGGGGGCGCTGCTGAGCATGGTCCCTGGGGGCGCTGCTGAGCGTGGTCCTGGGACGCTGCTGAGCATGGTCAGGGGTGGGGGGTGCCACCAAGTGCGGTCTGGGACGCTGCTGAGCTGGCCTCACGCCCCCCCAGGTTCTCATCGACTGGATCAACGACGTGCTGGTGGAGGACAGGATCATTGTGAAGCAGCTGGAGGAGGACCTGTTCGACGGGCAGGTGCTGCAGAAGCTCCTGGGTGAGTCCCCGGAGGGCGGCTCCCCGGCCCCCTCCCCCACTGCCAGCAAAGGGCCCCAGCGCAGGGCGACCCAGGCTGGCCACTCGGTTCTCTACGTGGTGGCATTGGTCACACGTCCTGAGCCCACAGCTCCCAGGTGGCGCCCGGGGCCCTGGGCTTCAGGTCACGTGTGTGTCCTCCGGTGGGCGTTCCACCTGAGCTCCCAGCCACGGGCTGCGGCGGGTCACCCACAGCTTCCAGAACCGTCGGCAGCTGCTGTGCGCTGGGTGCACACAGCCAAGGGGAGCAGAGACACGGGGGCGCTCGGGGACAGCGCCGGGCGCACAGTAGGTGCTCAGTCACCGTGTTGTGAGTGGGTGGGTGAGTGAATGAACCGAGCCCGCGGGCGTTTATGATTGCGGGACCTCAGGGACACCAGGTCTGTGTGTTCTCCTAACCGGCGGAGGGGAGGTCACGGGAGAGAATGTGGGTGTCCCAGGCGCCTCCAGGGAAAATGCCTCCAACAGAACTTTGCTGGGGACGCTTGCAAGACAGAAAGCCCTTTATGAGGACAAAGGAGGGAACCCTGGGCTCCTCCGCCTCGCCCGCAGGGGTGGGTCAGCCTGCACCTCGGCTCCTCCGGCGGGAAAGGCGGGCGCCCAGGCCGTGGCGGGGCCATAGTCCTGTGCTGCCTGCAGCGGAGGTGACGGGTCTTGTCGGGCCCCTGGGACTGCCCCCTGCGCCCCGGGAGACGGGATGGTCTCAGGGACCCGGAGTCCTGACTGTGGGTTCCAAAGGTGCGGAATGAGAGCGGGGCCGCAGCCGGCCCGGCCCTTGATCTCCGCACCACGTCCTCTTCCGCCGGGAAGTCCTGGCCCAGCCCCCGCAGATCCCGTGGTCCCTGCAGGCGGCCTCCTTGCCTGCCCGCTGCGCCTTGAAGCATTTGTCCATTTTATGCACAAAGAATGTCCCCAAGGGGACGGCACGGCTCTACCCTCACCTCCCAGCCCCTCTCCATCCCGGAGCAGCGGTCTAAGGAGCCCGGGGTTCTGTGGCTCACCGTCCCCCAAGCCCCGCTGTGGCAGGTGATGGGCTCCTCCTCGGACCCAGACCCGTGGGGAGGGGACCTCCTTGTGGGCCACTGAGCAGGCGGCCGACCCTGCGGCTCTGCCTGACACTCTGCCCTCTGCTCCCGTCCTCGCTGTAGAAACGCTGGCGGGCTGCAAGCTGAACGTGGCCGAGGTGACGCAGTCGGAGATCGGGCAGAAGCAGAAGCTGCAGACGGTGCTGGAGGCCGTGCAGGAGCTGCTGCGGCCCCACGGCTGGGCGCTGCCCTGGACGGTGGACGGTGAGCGGCGCCGCGGGAGGGGCGTCCGCAGGGGGAGGGGCGTCCGCAGGGGGAGGGGCGTCCGCAGGGGGAGGGGCGTCCGCAGGGGGTGGGGCGTCCGCAGGGGGAGGGGCGTCTGCTGGGGGAGGGGCGTCTGCAGGGGGAGGGGCGTCCGCAGGGGGAGGGGCGTCCGCAGGGGGAGGGGCGTCCGCAGGGGGAGGGGCGTCCACAGGGGGAGGGGCGTCCGCAGGGGATGGGGCGTCTGCAGGGGGAGGTGAGGCATCGTCCTTGGTCATGGAGTCTCACCTTGCAATGAACACACCGGTTCACACTCCTGCTTGGGCCAGGGGCCAGGAGAGGAGGAAGCCAGCATCCCCACACCCAGGAGCTCAGGCACAAGGGACTCAGTCACACCCCCATTCTCTGGCCCCCTCCCCCCTGAACTTCATTGTGGCGTGGGGTTGTCCCTGGTGGGGACCTCAGAGGAAGGGTGGTGTCAGAGCAGCAAGAGCACAGCTGTTCTCGTCCGTACCTTCTGAATCCTGCCAGCGACGACGCGAGTGTCAGGGCAGGTTCCTTCCCGAACCCGGCCCACCGCCCTAACCGTCGAGGCCGAGCCCCCCTGCCAGGGGCTGGGCCTTCTTGGGCCGCTGGGTGGTAGACAGCGAAGCCATGAGACGTTGTGGGTGTATAAAAATGAGTCTCTATCGCTGGAGCCAGTGGCCATAAGCCATCAGACAAAACAGTTCTTCACGGCCAAGTCCCACACGGGCAGCCGCACCCCGGCTGGTAAACGCGTGCATCTCTCCCACAAGCAGCCGTGGCCGCTGCCACAGCCGTTCCCTGAGGAGCCGCACGCTGCCCCTGGACCTGCCCTCTCCCTCGGAGCTGCAGCCTCAGTGGCCTCTGCAGCCTTGCTCACCTCTCCCAGCCTTCCCCAGCTCACTGGCTGGTGGACGGATGGTACTCTCTGTACTAATAACAGAGGAATATGCAAATTGTCCGGGATGCCGTCACGTAACGCCCGTGCCCAGGTAGCTGCGAGGCCGGGGTCGGTAGGATAGGATGGATAGGAGGGGATAAGAAAGGAGAGGGAGAGGGGGGCAGGCCTGCATGCAGACAGGCTGAGAGGAGAAACAGAAATACAGAAAGGGAACAAGAAAAAGACGCAGGAGTCAAAAAGGGAAGGAAACGCGGGGCTGCATGCGGGAGGGGGTGGCGACGGGGGGGGGGGGGGCGGGGCGGGGTGGAGCAGCTGCGCCAGGCGAGGGGTGGGGCTCAGGCGGCGCGAGCGGGGAGCCCCACCCAGACGTGGGAGGAGGGCGATGGCCCCTGGTGCGGGCTGTTGGGATGGAGGGGTGGACAGTCCGAGGCCTTCCGGCAGAAGTGCTTGCAGCGCCCAGGCCGCCATGGGCCTCGGCCACCCTCCCTGGGCGGGGTGCCCCACGCTGGTGGGGGGGGAGGCACAGCTTAGCTGGGGCGGAGCCGGACACTAAGGAGGGTACCCCTTTCGTCCCCCGAGGGCTGGACCCCAACGACACTGGCCAGGGTTAGGTTGGTGGCACATTAAGTGTACTTTGTTGATTAGAAGTTGGGGTGTCCAGGCAGGGAATGGGAGGAGGATGGCGGCAAGGAGGCCGGGGAAGGGGGGGCGGCGAAGGCCTGGCCGGGGCTGGGCCTGGGCTGGGGGTTAACGCCCCCCGAATGGAAGCTTTCATATCAAAGTGCACTCAGGCGGGGCTGGAAGCAGGTCCCAGAGAGGAAAGGGGAAGGTTTAAAAGAGAAATCAGTGAACTGGCAGGGGGCAGGGGCAGGGCTAATAATAGGAAAGGACAGAGGGATCAGGGTTCAGGTTCACAGGGAAAGGCGGATGAGGGGACGGTGGGAGGAGTAAGCAGGAGACAGACACGGGGAATGAAGGGAAAGCAGGGAGGAGGGAGGGAGGGGGGGAGAGGGGCCGCGGGAGGGTCAAAGGGAGGGCGGGAAAGAAAGCAGGAAAGAGAAGGATGCTGAAATGGGGCGAGGCCAGGACAATAGCTAAATAAAAAGAGGAAACGGAATGGGAGCGTGAGGGGAGGGTAAAAGGAGGAGTTAGTAAGAAACTTAAGTTCAGGGTGATTTTTTAAAAATGTAGCCGCACGTCCCCTGAGGGCTCCTGGACTGTGAAAGGGCGCCTTGGCTGAGCACCCCCTCCCGTGCACAAATTTCATGCGCCGGGCCTCTAGTTGAGACCAAAGAGGCTTCTTTCTAAGCAGCGACCTTGCTGTGCACGTGCCTGCAGTCCTTGGACATTCCGGTTAAGGTTCCCTGCTCAGTGGCCTTGGCCGCCCGGCATCCTCTCAGCAAGGCGGCACACCCTAATCAGCTGTGGCTATCCGGCGACTCTGGCGTGGTTCCCACAGACGGGAGTTCAGGTTATAAGACAGAAGCTGTGGTGGCGGGGGGGAATTGGGAGTTCTTGCTGGGGACCCAGCCCCAGATACCAAAGGCGCCCACGCCAGGTGAGCTCACTCTGACCCCCAGAGCAGGTCCCCAGGAGGGTCAGCCAGCCCAGGCTCAGTCTCAGAGTGTGCTGGCATCAGGAATAGGCGACCTCACAGTGCCTCCAGCCGAGACAGAGACGGGAGAGGGGAAGAAGCAGACCAAGGGGCCGGATGTTCTTGTCCTGGCTTTCTGCCCGCCCCCCGTCCCCCCCCCCCCCCGCCAGGGCAGGGCAGTGTGGGTGTGGCCTGGGGCTCTCCCTGGGGCTGCGGAGAGCTTTGTCCCTGGTGTCTTGGCAGTGAGACCTTGGACAGAGCCCAGCAGACCTGGTGGACGGTGCACCGAGTGCCTGGTCCACTGTGAGGCCCCGTGCAGAGTGCTGACAGCGGCCGCACCCGCTCCCCACGCTGGAGAGGAGCCAGTAGGGCTGACGAGGGCACGGGGACCTGGCGGGCGGGCGGGCGTCTCGTCTTCCGCCCCCAGCGTGGCATCGCCCTGAATCCCCAGCCCCTGTGCAGAGGCCTGGTGCAGAGAACAGTGCCCGGCAGGGGGGCAGGGAACTTCCTCATGGTCTTGCCATCTCCTGTGCTCAGTTCCCGCTCCGGCCAGTTCATCTCAGCACCCAGCTCTCTCCCTGAAGAACCTAGCTTAGCATTAAAACGCCCGAGGCATCAGGCTTTTCAAAGCTGTTACGCAGCTCACCTTAGGCCGGGAGGAGCGAACACAGTGGGGAGCCAGGACGAGGCTCCCGGGGGCCGCTCCCCGCCCTCCGTTCTCCCGCGGCCCGCGGGTTTCCGTGGGTTTTCTCTGAGCTCCCGTCTATGCTGCCTCTCGGACACGGGCTTGGGGCCCTATAGAACCATCGAAAGCGGCTCCTCTCCCCGCTCCCCCCCAACCATTCACGGGCCCTATAGAACCATCGAAAGCGGCTCCTCTCCCCGCTCCCCCCCAACCATTCACGGGCCCTATAGAACCATCGAAAGCGGCTCCTCCCCTCTCCCCCCCCATTCACGGGCCCTATAGAACCATCGAAAGTGGCTCCTCTCCCCGCTCCCCCCCAACCATTCACGGGCCCTATAGAACCATCGAAAGCGGCTCCTCTCCCCCCTCCCCCCCATTCACGGGCCCTATAGAACCATCTAAACTCCCCCCTCCCCCCAGCCATTCACGGTCCCTATAGAACCATCGAAAGCGGCTCCTCTCCCCGCTCCCCCCCAACCATTCACGGGCCCTATAGAACCATCTAAAGCGGCTCCTCTCCCCCCTCCCCCCCAGCCATTCACCGTCCCTATAGAACCATCTAAAGCGGCTCCTCTTCCCCCTCCCCCCCAGCCATCACGGGCCCTATAGAACCATCTAAAGTGGCTCCTCTCCCCCCTCCCCCCCCATTCACGGGCCCTATAGAACCATCTAAAGTGGCTCCTCTCCCCCCTCCCCCCCAGCCATTCACGGGCCCTATAGAACCATCTAAAGTGGCTCCTCTCCCCCCTCCCCCCCAGCCATTCACGGGCCCTATAGAACCATCTAAAGTGGCTCCTCTCCCCCCTCCCCCCCAGCCATTCACGGGCCCTATAGAACCATCTAAAGCGGCTCCTCCCCCCTCCCCCCCCCCATTCACGGGCCCTATAGAACCATCTAAAGCGGCTCCCCCCCCCCATTCACGGGCCCTATAGAAACATCTAAAGTGGCTCCTCTCCCCCCTCCCCCCCAGCCATTCACGGGCCCTATAGAACCATCTAAAGCGGCTCCTCTCCCCCCTCCCCCCCAGCCATTCACGGGCCCTATAGAACCATCTAAAGCGGCTCCTCTTCCCCCTCCCCCCCAGCCATCACGGGCCCTATAGAACCATCTAAAGTGGCTCCTCTCCCCCCTCCCCCCCAGCCATTCACGGGCCATATAGAACCATCTAAAGCGGCTCCTCTCCCCCCTCCCCCCCAGCCATTCACGGGCCATATAGAACCATCTAAAGCGGCTCCTCTCCCCCCTCCCCCCCAGCCATTCACGGGAAGAACCTGGTGGCCATCCTGCACCTGCTCGTGTCGCTGGCCACGCACTTCCGGGCGCCGATCCGCCTCCCCGAGCACGTCTCTGTGCAGGTGGTGGTCGTGCGGGTGAGTATCGCGGGCACCCGCCCCCAAGAGGCTACATCTGTTTCTCCCTCTTGACAACATGTACGCCCCCGGCGGCTGCGAGAGAAGCGATGGGAGCAGGAGCAGTGGCACTGATCCAGGAGGCAGAGCCGGAGGCCTGGAGAGCTGCGGTTCATCCCCACATTTTTACGAACATGCATTGCGCTCAGAGCCGAGGCGGGATGCGACCTCTCGGGGGGCTTATTGCTCGCTGGAGAGGGATGAGGCGGCGGGGGCACCAGGTCCCAGTGACAGCCGGGTGCTCCCTCCTGCGCTGGGGCCACCCCCCCACCCCCTGCCGCCCCCTCGGGTCCTGTCACTGCTTCCCCTGGGGAATCGTCCCCCAGGAGCCGGTCCTTCTGAGGGAGGCGCTGCCTCTCCTGCCGGGTCCTGCAGGTGAGGGCCCAGACTCCGTGGCCTGGTGTTGGCAGTAGCCAGGTCGCGGCTACTAAGCACCTACTGTGTGCCTGGTACTTCCCACACACTGGCGTCTTGCAGGAACGGCCGCTTCTGCCAATGTTGAGGTGACACTCAGAACCGGATGTCTTGAGTATTATTTTATTTTTATTATTTTTTAATCCTTACCAGAGGATATTTTGAGGATATGTTTATCCATTGATTTTTAGGGAGAGTGGAAGGGAGGAAGAGAGACAGACAGAGAGAGCGGCGGGGGGAGAGACATGAACCGGTTGCCTCCCACGTGCACCCCAGCAGGGGCGGGGATTGAACTTGCAACCCAGGCATGTACCCCTGACCGGGAATCGAACCTGTGACCCTCATGTCCACAGGCTGGTGCTCTAACCACTGAGCAGCCAGCCAGGGCTTGTTTGTGAACGTACAGGGCCCGTGGTGTCTGGTCTGTGAGGCTCTGGCTGATCCTGTGTTTCCCCAAACCGTGACCCCTCCCTTACCCGGGGGCTGGGCCCTGACCTGATAGGTGAGAATGCCCTTCGCTTAAAAAAAAAAAAATTGAACAAAATTTATGGATTGATTTGAAGGCAGCCCGGGGGCATTGACAGAGAGAGAGAGAGAGAGAGAGAGAGAGAGAGAGAGAGAGAGAGTGAAAGAGAGGCATCGGCTGGTTGTTCCGCTCATTCATTGGTTGACGTATGTGCCTGACCCGGGATGGAACCCACAAGGTTGGCGACGTTCCAACCGACTGAGCCTGCAGCCAGGGCTGAGTGCCTTCTCCGGCATCGGGGGGCAGGGGCGGGGGTCGCCTGCCACGGCCCCTTTTGCTTCCTGAGGAGGAATGCTTGTGGCGGCAGTGGTGACGGGGACAGGACCGTCCTGCTGCCACCGTCTTGGCCACGTCGTCTTGGCCGCGGGGAAAGGCCTCCTGAGGACACGGGGAACACGGTTCCCAGACCCACACACGTCAGACCCAGAGCCCATTTCCTTTCGGGCCTGCACTTAGTAATTGGGGTGTTTCCATGCAGCCAGGAATTGGGGTATTTCCTTTCGGGCCTGCACTTAGTAATTGGGGTATTTCCATGCAGCCAGGAACTGGGGTATTTCCTTTCAGGCCTGCACTTGCAAGGAACTCGTTGGGGTTTGCGGAAAGTTTGACTGACCCGGGCAAGCACTCGCTGGCGTCCTCCGCGCCCAGGGTTAGGGCAGGATGCCTGGGGCCGCGGCCAAAGTCGGGGCGGGGCGGTCCCGGGAGCTGCTGGCCACAGGCCTCAGCCCGATGCCCAGAGCTCAGAGCTGCCCCCCACCTTCCCGAGGCCCCTGCCTGTCCCTCCTCGCCCCGCTGTGCGGGTTGAGGTGGGAGAGGCGAGGGGTCGGCCGTCGGTGGAGGAAGGATGAGGCCAGGCTTACCCCCACCCAGCAGCGTGGCCGGGGGGCGTCACGGATGCCCGGAGCTGCAGTGCTTCCCCGTGGAATCGAGGTCACACTGCCCGCCTGGAAAATACTCGGCTTCGTGTGTCCGTACTCCGTCCCGGCCGGCATCCCGGGTCTCTGCCTCTCCTGCATTTGATGAGAAAGTGAATCAGTGTTGAAGCCCCCCAGGGGCTCTCCCCAGATGAGTCAGGGTGGGGCCGAGAGAGGGGCGTCGCGGACAGGAGCCCCTGGGGACAGTCCCTGCAGGCTGAGCCCAGGACACGGGAGCTTGGGTCTTGGGAGGTGTCCGCGGGGCTGCCCAGCAGGGAGCGAGCGTCCTGCCTCTTGAAGGGGCTCAGGAGGGGCCTGCGGTGGGGGTGGGTTAGCTGGCTGCCAAGCTCCACTGAGGTCCCTTGACATACAGGCTCCCCCCGCCGCCCCCAGCCCCGTCCCCACCCCGCCTCCCCGTCTCCCTGCCATCACGCCCTCACCTGCCAGGCACCAGGGGAATGTGTCACACACGTGTCATTGTCCTGGAGCTGCCCTAACAAAATGCCACCAAGTAGCTGCTTTAAAACCACGGACAGTGCCCGGCCGGTGTGGCTCGGTGGTTGAGCATCGACCTGTGAGCCAGGAGGTCACGGTTCGATTCCCGGTCAGGGCACATGCCCCGGTTGCAGGCTCAACCCCCAGTGTGGGGTGTGCCGGAGGCAGCCGATCCAGGATTCTCTCTCATCATGGATGCTTCTATCTCTCCCCTCCTCTCTTTGTCTCTGACATCAGTAAGAACATGTTTTAAAAAAATAAAAAGTAAAACAACGGCGTTTACTCCCTCACCGTGGGGAGGCCGGGCGTCCTGATGAAGGGGTGGGCAGGCCGTGCTCCCTCCGAGGGCTCGGGACGAGCCTCTGCCTCCCCCTCCTGGCGGCTGGCGGCTGGTGGCTGGCTCAGTCCTGGGGTCCCTGGGCTTGTGGGCACATCCGTCCTGTGTCTGCTTCGTCACCACGTGGCCTCTCTCCTCTGTGTCCATCTGTCTGTCTCCACTGTCCCTCCTGGTCAGGACCTGGCCATATGCATTGAAGACTCACCGGGTCCACTGTGGCCTCTTCGCGGATGGTTTCTGCAAAGACCCTATTTCCAAATGAGGCCACGTTCTGGGGCTCCGAGGGGACACGACTCCGGGGGGGGTGCCTGTCAGCCCGGGGCGGGGGGGGGGGGGCCTGTCAGCCATGCTATTCATGTGTTACTTCCCTGGCTGCCTCCCCACGGTCCTGTCTGTCCTCATGTCCCTCACCTCCCGGGTGCAGGGTGTGGCGTGAGGGGTTCCCATGGGAGCCGGGGTTTCTCCCAAGCCCCCCAAAGCTGCCAGCTCTCAGAGCAATGTGGAGAACCTGGGGGAGGGGGAGAGGGGACAGCTTCCAGCCCCCAAAAGGGTCTCTGCCTGAGGCTCGGGGGCTTGGATCTCTGCACGACTCTGCTCTTTCGTGGTCCCCACGGCGGCCTCGTGGGCCCGGCCGTCGGCACGGCTTCAGGGGCCCCGTCCGCACCCCCCTCCTCTCGTCTCCACCTGCCCAAGCGCCTGCGTACTCACTTGTCCGTTTTGGGGTTTTCAGAAGCGGGAAGGCCTGCTGCACTCCAGCCACGTCACGGAGGAGCTGACCACGACCACCGAGTAAGTGGCCGGCCGCGGCGGGGACGGCCAGCACGTCCCTCCCCTCCCCGTGGCGGCGACATTTCACGCAGGCGTCTGCCTGGCCTCACGGCCTCCACACGCGTTCTTCAGTCTTGTCTTTTTGATGAGGAAGGGCAAGGTGGCAGTTTGGTTTGGGATGTGAATGAGGGGTTCCAGACCTGTTATTTCTTCCCAAGTGGAAGATGAACAGACACGGCTGGCGTCGGTGTCAGAACGCACACAGGCCGCCTGAAATCTTCTGTGGAATGAGACAGACAATAATAAATAAAAACGTAGTTGATTATGTTCAAAATCTCTCGGAAGGAGGGAAGAGATGAGGGGGAATTTCAAACATGGATGGAGGGGTGTGCTGAAGCATTGATGTTATTCCCCAAAGCCCGCAGGCTCCTCACACCTCGCGTTGGAAGGCGGGCCTCCAGAGAGCCGAGGGGGAGGGAGTGGGCGTTCGGATGCTCAGAGGGACCCGCAGTCGCAGTTAATTCATCCCTCCGCACTGGCTCTGTCTGAGGGGAGAGCCTTCTGTTTCTTACGCTGTCCTCCTCACCTCCCGTCCAGCCTCAACACCCTTCCCATTCCTCTCTCGGGCCAGCTCTGCGGCCACCTCCGACAGGAAGCCCTCCCTGTTTGCAAGCAGGAGTGACTGCCTTCCTGCAGTTCCCACAGCGCCTCCTGTCTGTCACACTGTCGGTGGCAACGTGGGCTCACGCGGCTCGCGTCACGAGCACGGGGCCAGGGTGTTCATGTCTGTGTCTCCGCGGCCCGCACGTGGTGGGTGCTCGACAAAATAGCTGATGAATGAGGTGGAGGCTGAGGACTTAGGTCTAGATCAGGGGTCCTCAAACTTTTTAAACAGGGGGCCAGTTCCCTGTCCCTCAGACCATTGGAGGGCCGGACTATAGTTTAAAAAAAAAACTATGAACCAATTCCTATGCGCACTGCGGGCCTGGGACGCGTCGGCTGCTAAGCAGGACAGGCAGCGGCCCCCGGCGGGCCGGATCCATGTCCTCGGCGGCCGCATGTGGCCCGCGGGCCGTAGTTTGAGGACCCCTGGTAGAGGACTGGGGGACGAAGTAAAGATCGCTTGCCTATCAGGAAGGTGTGCACGCGGGAAGGGACTGTGCATTTGTGCCCCAGAAATCCTGAAGGCGAAGCGGGGTGTCCACCCTTTGTGGTTCCGGCCTGGCCTGGGTTCCTGGGGATCCTTTAGTCCCGGGGTTCCCTGAAAGGGCGTCGTGTTCACTCATGAAATGGCCTCTCGGGCCAGCTGTTCCGGGGGTAAAGCTGGCCGTCCAGGGCTGCCCGGGAGGCCGAGCTTCCGGCACGTGCTCCACGGGGACCCCTCCCAGGATTGACCCCTCCCGTGATGAAAGGGCGGTTTAGATACCGATGATTTCCTGCGGGGCAGGGTGTATCCCCACGTGGCCATGCTTTATAAACAGCCGTCGGTGGGCATTCCCGCCTGATTTCGAGTCCCCCCATCGCCCCCATCGGGCATGGCTGCGGGTGAGCGACCCCTCGGACGTGTCTCTCTGACGTGTCTCTCTCTCTGTTTCTTGTTCGCAGGCAGATGATGGGCCGGTTTGGTAAGTAACCCAGCGCCGGGTGCGGGTCGGGGTCTGGGCTGCAGGGCGCTGGGCTGGGAGCGGCCAGGGGTGGGGCGTGTCTGGTGGCAGGAGGACGGGGCGTGTCTGGTGGCAGGAGGACAGGGAGTCTGGGCGGCAGGAGGACGGGGAGTCTGGGCGGCAGGAGGACGGGGAGTCTGGGCGGCAGGAGGACGGGGAGTCTGGGCGGCAGGAGGACGGGGAGTCTGGGCGGCAGGAGGACGGGGAGTCTGGGCGGCAGGAGGACGGGGTGTCTGGGCAGCACGCGCTCTCACCACAGGGACTGAGACGGAGCAGAAACCAGGACAAGGGGAGGGCGGGGTGTGGCTCCTACACGGAGCCCCGTTCGCCCAGAGGCTGTCTTCATGGGGTGAACGCCTAGTCTTTCACCCCAAAACCTTCAGCTCAGCGGATTCCTTGGGGTCGGCAGCCTGGGCTCCGGGCCCCGCGGGGCGCCCTCCGGCCCGCTCCTTGCCCTCTCTGGTCCTCGCCGGTGACGTGGGTTCGGCGGCGGCTGCTGAGCGGCTCCCGTGAGCTGATGAGTGTGTGCCCACTGGGCCGGCCCCCGCTCTTCCCGTGGGGCCATGGATCCTGTGAGTTTGCATTCTGTTCCCGCCCTGCTTCAGCCCCACGACCCCATCGTCCCCTCAGCGAGCGATGGCGGGTAACGGGGCAGCGTGCGGCAGCGGGTCAACCCAGCGGCACCTGAGCGGGGCTCACTGCTTTGCGGGGAGCATCGACCCCGAATGCCGTGTTCTCCAGCGAGCGGGGTGGGGAGCGTGGCTGTTAGAAGGAAAAGTGGACCCGAATGGAAGCTGGCCCGGAGCTGGGGGGCCGTCCCCCGGCGTGGCCCCCTGGCTCGTAGCCCTGGGTTCCCGTGGGGGCCTGGGGCGCATCAGGCTCCCGTGGGAACAGAGCTCTTGATCCTCCAAGGCCTGGACGTGAGGAGAGGCAGCAGCCTGGGGTCCTGAGCTGTCGTATTTGGGCCGTGAAACGGGCCGGGAAGTCCCGTCTCCACTGTGTTCTAAGCAGCAGGGCAGGGCTTGCTGACGTTTTTATGAATAATTTAAAGGGTGGGTGCCGAGTCCAGCTGCTGAGGGCGCCGGACAGCTGTGGGCAGTACAGCCCCTGGGGGCCCACGCAGGACGCCCCAGGAGACTGGCATCGTGGGCAGCCTGGCCCTGCCCCGTGTTGGGGTGGAGACCCGTCTGGGGCGCATGCACCCTCCCGTGGCCTCCCTGTCCTTCCTGCATGGAGAGCCCGGGCCGGTGGATGGTGGAGGCGCAGAGGTGACGGGTGGGACCCTCGGGCGTTGTGAACTGTGGTCTGTGGTTTTCTGTGCCACTTCCGTGTCGGGGACGGGCCTGGTTGGAGGCGGGGGGACTTGGGGGCTGTGCGCCCCCTCGGTGGACAGAGGGCCTGGGGGATGCCGCTGTGCCGCGAGCGCAGGGAGGGCGTGTGGGGGCAGGCAGGGCGCTGCGCGCAGCAGCCGGTTGGCCTCATTCCTCCGCAGGCTCCGCGTGCGTGTGCGATGCCAGCAGGCCATTCGTGGGTGGCAGGCAATTAGTTGGTCCCTGGTGGCTGCGCTGACGCACGCGCCGGGTCTCCTGGTTACCCAGGCGCAGCCTCGGGCGGAGGGTGCCCTCAGCCCCGCTCAGCCCTCTCCTGGGTTCCTCTGTACTGTCATTGGGGCCGGGCGTTCTAACGCACCCCTTCCCCCCTCGCTCTTCTCCTCACCACCCCTCACCTCGTTTTAAGACAAAGCCACGGTCCTAGCGGTGGCCCTTAAGGTCCTGCAGCCACACCCCTCCCCTCCGCTCTGGCCTCTTCGCTCCCCTGCGCGCCGGCCCACCGTGGCTCCCTCTCTGCGCCCGGGACCTCTCCCTCCACGTCCCCCCATGGCTCACTCGCTCAGCTCCTCCGCTCTCCCTCAGACGCCGCTTATCCAGGGCCCTCCCTGACCCCCTGTCCCGAGTGGCCACCCTCTGCCCCCCGCACCTTTACTCACGGCTCTGCTCCTCACATCAGTGGTACTCACCTGGGGCCCTGCCACGTGGGCAGACACGGGGTACCAGGCGGTGTGGGGACCCCAGCCCTCCCCCTTTCCGTCCGCACGTGGCTGCCTGAACGGTAAGCGTCCTGTGGGCGGGAGCCAGGCTCCCTCGCCCGCATTGCCGGGAGCTTCCGGAACACCGGGCAGACCTCCGTGGCCGAGGTTCCCCCCTCCCCCCGGGCTTCCAAGAAGCGTGTTCTCTGCCTCAGTTTCTCACATAAGCACTCCGAGCCAGGGAGGGAGGGTGCCCTCTGCCCCGCCCGCCCTGCCCCCCGCTCCTGACCTCATCCCTCTTCTGCCGAGGTGGGATGGGAGGCCCTTGTCTCCCCAGGGGAGTTGGGGAGCTGCAGCCTGGTCTCCATGGCAACCGGTTTGCTGCCTGCCTGTCTCCAAGGCGCCCCTCCCCCTCCTGGGCTTCTTCCCAGAGCCCCTTCCCGGGAGCGGGGGAGATGGGAGGAGAAGCTTTCCTCCCCGCTCCGGACCCCTCCCCATCACATCCCCCCTCTGCCAGGAGAGCAGTGTTCACACCCCTCCTGGGGCCTCCCGGGCTCCCCACCCTGTGGACCCAGCCCCCCCCCCCGCCCCACCCATGTCCTTGGGCCTTGACCTTGGATGCCTCTAGGGACCAGGCTGATAGCATGGGAGAGGGAAGTGGCTGCAATAGAGTGCTGTCCGTCGGCCTCTGTTGGGGGGCAGTGGGCGTGGTGGGGTCTGTGTCCAGCCCACACTCCGTGTCCACAGGCGGCTGGTTGATGCCACAGGGGAGTGTTGCACCAGCTCCCAGCTCCTTAAGAGCAGCCAGGAATTCAGGGCTGTGGGCAAATCTTCCAACACAAAAAACAAAAAACAGAAACAACCTCGTCTGGACCAAAGGAGACGTCCCTGCGGGTGGAGCGTGGCAGACACGGGCCGCCTGTCGGGCCTGGTCCTCCCGGTCCGCGGGGGGGAGGGCCTGTGTTCGCTCCCCCTGTGCGAGGAGCCACCTGCCTGAAGTCAGGGGACTTGAAGTCGCCACTGGGATTGACACGGGTCTGTGTCCGCTGCCAAGGCCAGGCGCGTGGTGCAGCCAAGGCGGGCGGCGTGGTGACGCGATGCCCCTCGCCTGCCTCGGGGAGCCCAGCGGGGGCCCAGCTAAATATACCCTCTGACGTCAGCGCCGCTCCCCCACGCGCTTCTCAGCCTGCCCTGGAATTGGTGCTTTGCTTCCGGAAGATCAGCCCCCGCCGGCTCTCATCGAGTGAGTCCTAGTCGCTCATAACACAGCTCGCTGCGGCAGGAAGGCTTCTGCGCGCTGGGCCTTATGGTCGTGTCCCCCGCCCCCCCCAACGTAGGCACACGCCGTCCCCAGGTTCGTGTGTGTACATATCACACACACACCTTCCTTCTCTCCCTTGTCTTTGCCTCTCCCCTCCTCTCCTCCCCCTAAACCAAGAGACTCCCTGGGCTGGGCAGGGCTGGGAGCCGCTCCTGCCCCTGGGTGCCCCTGCCCCTGGGTGCCCCTGCCCCTGGGTGCCCCTGCCCCTGGGTGCCCCTGCCCCTGGATGCCCCTGCCCCTGGGTACCCCTGCCCCTGGGTGCCCCTGCCCCTGGATGCCCCTGCCCCTGGGTGCCCCTGCCCCTGGGTGCCCCTGCCCCTGGGTGCCCCTGCCCCTGGATGCCCCTGCCCCTGGGTGCCCCTACCCCTGGATGCCCCTGCCCCTGGGTGCCCCTGCCCCTGGATGCCCCTGCCCCTGGGTGCCCCTGCCCCTGGATGCCCCTGCCCCTGGGTGCCCCTGCCCCTGCGTGCCCCTGGCCCTGCGTGCCCCTGGCCCTGCGTGCCCCTGCCCCTGGGTGCCCCTGCCCCTGGATGCCCCTGCCCCTGGGTGCCCCTGCCCCTGGGTGCCCCTGGCCCTGGGTGCCCCTGCCCCTGGGTGCCCCTGCCCCTGGGTGCCCCTGGCCCTGGGTGCCCCTGGCCCTGGGTGCCCCTGCCCCTGGATGCCCCTGCCCCTGGATGCCCCTGTCCCTGGATGCCCCTGCCCCTGGATGCCCCTGTCCCTGGGTGCCCCTGCCCCTGGATGCCCCTGCCCCTGGGTGCCCCTGCCCCTGGGTGCCCCTGCCCCTAGATGCCCCTGCCCCTAGATGCCCCTGTCCCTGGGTGCCCCTGCCCCTGGGTGCCCCTGCCCCTAGATGCCCCTGCCCCTGGATGCCCCTGTCCCTGGATGCCCCTGCCCTCGGGTTCTGAGCACCGAGCACCTTCCTTTCAGGGCCAGGGGGCGGGCAGGGGATGGAGCAGGGCCGGGGTGCTTCCTCCAGGAGCCCTGCCTTTTCTCTCATTGCCCCTGCCCCCCCTCCCCGCCCCCTCAGGCCGCACAGTCCAGGAGCACCCCTGAGCCGGCCCTGGCTCCGGGCTCCTGGCCACCCCCAGGCTGGCGGAGGAGCTTCCCACCCACCCCACTGCGCTGGGCTTGCAGCCCGAGAACTCCACACTGGGGTTTGGGCCTAAGCCCTGGCTCTCTACTGACCTCAGAAACAGGGGGGGACAGGAGCTCCTTCAGGACAGAAGTCAGGAGCCCCAGGCCCTTCCAAATGCTCTTCTGCTCCCCCACGGCCCTGCGTCCCCCCTGGAGGCCTCAGCCCTCCTGCCGGGTCCAGCGGCTCCCCACGGCCCTGTGTCCCCCCTGGAGGCCTCAGCCCTCCTGCCGGGTCCAGCAGTTTCTCACGGCCCTGCGTCCCCCCTGGAGGCCTCAGCCCTCCTGCCGGGTCCAGCGGCTCCCCACGGCCCTGCGTCCACCTGGTCTCTGTCCTGTCCCGTCCTGTTGCCCGGTGGCCGGAGAGAGTGCAGGGAACCAGCGGCAGAGTGCCAGCCTCGAGGCCCTGCGGTCCAGCCGGCCGTGCGGAGCAGACAGATAAAAGCAAAACGTACCCAAGCAGTGGTCGGGCACGAGGCCCATGCCAGGGAGAGGAGGGCCGGGGCAGTGGCTGCTCTCTCCGGGCCAGGAAGGCCCCGCAGGAGGTGGTGCCCGAGAGCACCCGCAGGAGGTGAGCACCCGCAGGAGCTGAGGCAGGCGCACAGCAGGCGCACAGGCCTGTGGCGAGCAGGTGACAGCCTAGGAGCCCGGAAGCTGGTTGGTGGAGTGAAGTCAGGGAGGGGGTGTGTGTGTGTGGGAGAGACGCTGAGCCCTTTGAGTCCCGAGGGCCCGCTGGAGGGAGAATGAGCTGTACTTTAAGAGGATGAGAAGCTGTTGGTGACTTCATTCTGCACAGGGTTGGGGGGGACGCAAGAAAGGGTCCGATTTGCACTTTGAAGAGCTTCTCTGCTCGGTTGGGAGACTGGCTCCCGGGGCTCGGAGTGGGGGCGGGAGGTCTGCGAAGCTGCGCCCAGGTGAGGGCGAGGGGGCTGTGTGGGGCGGCCATGGCCCGCGGCGGGGAGCGGTGTCCGGCGGACCCCCAGGATTTACTGTTAGGGAGCGTGGGACAGGACGCCTCCGTCCTCGGTGAGGGGCGGCCGTCCATGCTGCCGGGTGTCGTGTGGGAAGATGGACCCGCGGGGGCGCCTTCCCCGCGGCGCCTGCTCTCGGCCCTGCAGGAGCTGAAGGCATCCAGGCAGGGGTGGCCGTCCCGTCCTGAGGCGGGCGCCGCCCCTTCCTGGGACAGAGGGCGCGGGGACGGAGCAGCACGCGGTGCCTCACCCTCTCCCCGTGTCCCCCACGCAGAGCGGGACGCCTTCGACACGCTGTTCGACCACGCCCCGGACAAGCTGAACCTGGTGAAGAAGGTAAGCGCATCGTGGGCTTCCTCGTCTGTTACAGCTCCCGCTCGGGCCGGGAAGAAGGTGGGACAGGTGTGACGTCTCAAAACATCTGCCACGTGGGTGGGAGTGTAACTATGGTTAAAACGTAAGGACAGGCCGTAGAATTAGCAGCTTTGAGCTCTGTCTCCACGTCCTGGGCACCTTTCCGCGCACCTGCCGCGTCCGTGGGGTGCGTTCCCCGCCCAGGCCCGCGGGGCAGGGCGCTCCCATCGAGGCTTCCTTTCCGTGGGAAATGTTTCTAAGCGAGTCAGCCGCTGGCTCTTGCTGGCCTCGCTCCTGCGAAGCTCGTCACAGCCGGCTCGGCCCAGAGGTTCTGCACGTGGACGTGGCCGTGGCCCTCAGACAGGAGCGCAGAGGACAGGCCTCACCATCAGCCACGCCGCGGGTGGAAAACCCCCTCGAACCCAAGGCTCTGCAGTCGGGGCTGGGGAATAAGGAGCTTCGGGGGCAGGAGGGGGGGTCCTGCCAGGAAGGCTTGTTCTCCCAGGAGGAATGGCGTCTCGCCCGCGGCACGTGCTTACCTGAGCCCCCGCAGACGTCCCTGCGCACGGCTTCCTGCCGTCCTGTGGAACCTGGCCGTGAGGTCGCCAGTGACTCAGAAGAGAGCTCTTTGTCTAGGACACTTTCCGCAACACGTTTCTCTCTTTTTTGTTTTAAATATGCGTTATTGGTTTGAGAGAGGTGGGGAGGGAGAAGGAGAGAGAGAGAGGGAGAAGCATTGATTTGAGAGAGAGAAACACTGATCGGCAACCCTCCATATGCACCCCAACTGGTGATCGAACCCATAACCCCGGCATGTGCTCTGACTGGGAATCTAACCGGCAATCTTTCGGTACACGGACGACGCTCCAACTAACTGAGCCACCTGGCCAGGGCCAAACAGCTTTCTTAATGCAGGACTTGTCAGAGGCTTTAAGAGGCTGACGTGCCTGGAATTCTCCAAGAGGGCTTGGCCGGAAGCATTTTCCAAGCTTGTTTGTCCGTCCTGAGATCTGTCCGTCCTGAGATCTGCTTATCTATTTACTTGGGGTGGAACACATCGCACCTGTGGCACTGCCTTTGGGAAATGCTGGTCCAGGTGGGGCAGTGGGATCTGCAGGTAGTTCTGGGACACGCTTTGCAGAAGGCCGCGGATCATCCCGCTGGCCTCGGCATGGAGCCTCGTTGGCATCCTTGCGTCATGCGGGACAGACCTGGGGCCTCTGGGCAGTGCCCCCCGCCACCCCCGCGCTGGCCACACCTGGCCCCAGGGCCCTGCCAGGGCTGGTTCGGTGGACGATTGAAATCCGGGTCCCCGCTCATCAGCTGTGTGAGCTGAGCCACATTGTGCCCTGCCTCAGTTTCCCCATCTGCCATGTAGGACAGAGGCAGCCGCCGCCTCGCAGGGGCGCTCGCTGTCCGGGTAAAGTGTGCCCACGTCCAGCAAGGGCCCGGCACGCGGCACTCGGTCCCTAGAGCGCACTGACCGGCTGGGCAGGTAAGCGGAGCTCCTGTCCTGCCGTAGAAATGATCCGAACTCGCTCTTCACGAGGACCCCTGGGGCACTGGCCGCTTAGCACCGAACAAGACCAAACCCTTCATCTGCCGACAGCTCCCCCCCCTCCCCCAGAGCTGCTGTGAGAGCTTCCCTGCACCCAGACTTAATGCAGGGGCCCCTGCCCCCCTGTCCAGGTCTTCCCAGCCACCCCTCCTACTCTGTCCCATCCCACCCACGTCCAGCCACGGCCTGAAGGTCCCAAAGGGTTCGCACTCATGTGTGTGGCCGGGGCCTGCTCTGCCTCCCCACCCCCGCTCCTGACCCTCCCCCACCCCCCGGCCCAGCGCAAACCCCCTCCCGGCCCCCACCTCCACGGCGGGAGCCCCGCGCCTCTCCCGTGAGCCCCTCACCAGCATCCCCGTCTCCTTCCACTCCTTGGCCTTGTCTCGACGTCGCTGTCCCTGTTGCTAGGTGTGTGCATGAAGGATTATGTCACGGGCCTGCGGGGTGGGCTCTGGCCTGCTGGCCGGTGTCCCCAGCACCCAGCAGAGGGTGGCACATGGTGGTGGCTCCGTAAAATCGAGCAGAAGGAATGTGGAAAGGACCTCGCGTCCAGGGGCGGGGTGGGTGGGGGCGGATTGAGTTTCCACGAAAGCTGGGTGTCGTGGCTGAGAAAGTTCACAGGGACAGGTGTGCAAACGCCCGCCTCCCGAGACCACGCCTGGCCCACCCGTTCCTGAAGCCGGGAGGCTGTGGTCCAGGCAGCCTTTCTCTCCATCTTTCATGGTCAAGGTGACGCCTAGGGCACATTTACAAGTCCAGTGCCCTCCCCTGGCGGGTGTGTCCTGCGGGGCCTGGGTGGGCGCGTGAGCCCGTGGCTTGGCGATCAGGGATGCGTTTCCTTCTTCAGCCGGGAGGGTTTGGGGCGCAGTCTCATGAAAACCAGGGGTTATTGTAAGAACATTTCGTTTTAAACATGAGATTTTTATTTCAGTCAACAGAGGGGATTAGGGAAGTGTTTCCCAAAGCCAGGGGCGGATGCGTGCCATCGATCCCGGGCAGGAGCTGGTCCCTTAGCCCCTGTCCCATCGACCCCGGGCGGGAGCTGGTCCCTTAGCCCCTGTCCCATCGACCCCGGGCAGGAGCTGGTCCCTCAGCCCCTGTCCCATCGACCCCGGGCGGGAGCTGGTCTCAGCCCCTGTCCCATTGATCCCGGGCGGGAGCTGGTCTCAGCCCCTGTCCCATTGATCCTGGGCGGGAGCTGGTCCCACAGCCCCTGTCCCATTGATCCTGGGCGGGAGCTGGTCCCACAGCCCCTGTCCCATTGATCCTGGGCGGGAGCTGGTCCCTCAGCCCCTGTCCCATCGACCCCGGGCGGGAGCTGGTCCCTCAGCCCCTGTCCCATTGATCCTGGGCGGGAGCTGGTCTCAGCCCCTGTCCCATTGATCCTGGGCGGGAGCTGGTCCCTCAGCCCCTGTCCCTTTGCCTCGGGGGAGCTGGTCTCAGACCCCCCTCCCCCCGTCCCTTTGCCTCTGCAGTCTCTCATCACATTCGTGAACAAGCACCTGAACAAGCTGAATTTGGAGGTGACAGAGCTGGAGACCCAGGTGAGTGTGTTCTGGGTGGGAGTCTCCGATCCCAGGGGCCCCGTGAGCAAACCAGCTGCCATTAGCTCGTCCGGCGGGAACGCCCACCTGCAGCGCCAGCCCGGCCGCCCGCGCCGTCTCGCAGGCCTCTCCGCCTTTCTCTCCCGGGGCCCTCGGAGCAAAGCCCACAGACTGAGTGGTTTAGACCAGTGGTCGCCAACGGTGGTCCGCGGGCGCCTGTGGTCCGTGAGGTCCGGAAGGTTGGCGACCGCTGGTTTAGGCAACAGACATCTGGTCTCTCCCAGTTCTGGAGGCGGAAGTCCCGGCAGAGGCAGGGCAGGGCTGGTGACCCTGCAAACACTTTTTTAAAAAAAAATTTTTTATTGACTTTTTTTTACAGAGAGAAAGTGAGAGAGATAGAGAGTTAGAAACATCAATGAGAGAGAAACATCGATCAGCTGCCTCCTGCACACCCCCCACTGGGGATGTGCCCGCAACCAAGGTACATGCCCTTGACCGGAATCGAACCTGGGACCCTTGAGTCCACATGCTGACGCTCTATCCACTGAGCCAAACAGGTTAGGGCTGCAAACACTTTTTAATACTGACCCAAGCCGTGTTCTGGGTGGGAGGGCTCAACTATATATATATATATATATTGTTGTTGTTAATCCTCACCCCAGGATAGTTTCCATTGCTTTTTAGAGATAGTGGGAGGGACAGAGAGAGAAACGTTGATGAGGGAGAGACACGTTGATTGGTTGCCTCCTGCACAGGCCCTGGCCGGGGCCTGGGATCGAACCTGCAAGCCAGGGCTTTTTCACGTTGGATGTGTCGTTAGCGATGCGTGTAACATCTGCGGGGTTTGGTACCACACGAGGCAGCACTGATGCAGGTACAGGGAGGATTCATTCTGCAAACAGGCAGCGTGCCCTCGCCGCACCGCTGCACACAGCGCACAGCCCTGCATGCGTCTTCCCTTCCTCAGGGCTGGCTGGGAGACGGCTCTTGTCTGGCTTACGGGCTGTAAGAATGCAGCATCTAATCCGTGGGCTTTCACTGGGGAGCGGGGGGCGGGTCGGCATCTCTCACCTCCGAACTGTTCAAGCGGCCCCCCCCCCCCCCACTTTCTCTCAAAATGAAAACAGCGCTGTGGGATACGGTTCCCGCAGCCGGCGGGCGCCAAGACAAAACCTCATTTCCCCGGGATTAGCCGGCTGGATTCTGGAGCCGCGAGGCCCGCCGCCGGGTGCTGATCCTCTGAAGCCCGCTGATTGCATTCACTCCGCGCTCTAACTTTTCTCATTTGCTTTTCTAATTAAAAAAGTAATTCGGGTTCATTGTAGGGAAGTCTGAGACTGCAGATAAGCGGGACAAAGGAAACCCTCCGCAGTGGCATCTGTGCCGGGGGCTCGTTCCAGACCTTTCTCCACACGCACGGGTAGTCCTCGCGGGCGGCGGGTCTGTCTGGGAACGCCCAGCGCCCGTATACGAACTGACAGGTCGAAACCCCCCTCCTCCCTCCCCTCTGTCCCTCCATCGTCCTCTCCAGGGGTCACTCTAGGTCACCGTGCGATGGACATTTTTCTAGATATTTTATGTCCATAAATGTATTTTCTAGATGGCACTGGATCACACTGCACTGCTGTTTGTAATTTTTTCCCCTTTCAATCTATTTGTATTGATTTCAGAGACGAAGGGAGAGGGAGAGAGAGACAGAAACATCCATGATGAGAGAGAATCATGGATCTGCTGCCTCCTGCACGCCCCACACACTGCGGATCCAGCCCGCAACCCGGGCGTGTGCCCTGACCGGGAATCCAACCCTGACTGCCTGGTTCATGGGTCCATGCTGAACCCCTGAGCCCCGCCGGCCGGCCCGGCTCCTCGCTTTGAGTGGACGCGGAGCAGTGCCGCTCCGTGCGCCGTCCACAGCGTCACCGCGTGTGTGCTGTAGTTTGCAGACGGCGTGTACCTGGTTCTGCTCATGGGCCTGCTGGAGGACTACTTCGTGCCCCTGCACAACTTCTACCTGACCCCGGACAGCTTCGACCAGAAGGTACGCGCGTCTCCGCCACACGGTCAGGTGCCCCGCAGCCCGCTCAGGGACCAGGCGCATTCTGCAGACATAAAGCTGCACCACAGGTGGCCTCGCGGTTAGACAGGGCCCACGTGAAAGAAGGAAACCCGACGCCTCGTCCTCTCCCGGGCATTTCCCACCGGCAAGATGGTCCTTAATAATCGTGGTCAATGTTGGTGCAGTTGCCCGCCCGTCCCCTGTACATGCCACGCGGGCACCACGGCTGGGTGCCCTGGGGCCTTGGTCATTGCAGAGACCACTCTGTCCACGCTTGCTCCCCTCTGTCCTTTTGGAGGAGAGTGGGGGCAGCGGGTGGGCTGGGCAGCGTGGCCCCGGCGTTAACCCCACACCCTTGCAGGTCCACAACGTGTCCTTCGCCTTTGAGCTGATGCTGGACGGGGGGCTCCAGAAACCCAAGGCCCGGCCAGAAGGTAAGGCCCGCCCCGGTGCCTGGGGAGGCGGGCGGCAGGGAAGGGTGGCCAGACCCCCAGGTGGCCGGGGGCCCCTCTGAGGTTAGACTCTGAGCGGGTGGCTCACAGGCCGCTGTGCTGACCCCGGCTGTCCATGCCCCGTGGCCCCATGCTCCCGGCTTTGGGACCAGGCGGGCTGCGCTGACGGAGCCACCCATGCCCGGTCTTCAGTAGCCAGGTGACCCAGAGGCCTCAGGGTTTAATGGCGTCTCAGGGCCGGTGCTCGGGCTGGGATTTGCGTCATGGCCGAAGCACAGCAGAGGCTTGCTTTACTGCCTGAAAGGCTGCCAGGCGGTGTCCCCGATGGCCAGCGAACGGCGATGCTCGTGAGCAGGGAGGTGGCGCGTTCACGCCCCACGAGGGGCTGAGGCCAGGCCCGGGGAGGCCCCCTCGCTGCCCCTTCCCGGCCGCTGTGTCCGGTGGCCGACTCCGGGTTCTCCGCCTCGAGGGAGCGTCTGAATCCCAGAAGGCTTCTCCAAGAACAGATTCCGACACGGGGCTGTGGGATGGCCCGACAAGTCCCATTTGTAACAAGTCCCAGGTGACGCCAGTGCCCCGGGTCCGGGAACCCGCTTTGAGAACCGCTGTCCTCGGCCCAGCATGAGCTCTGGGCGGGATGTGTTCATTCCTCTCTCGACGCCCATCCAGGGACAGGAATGCTGACCTGTGATCCATGAACCACAGCCCCCGCCCCCGGGGCCCAGGCACTTGTCTGAGGTCACAGCGTATGTGAGGGCCAGAACCCGGTGCCCTTCCCCCACCGCAGCCCCCCGCCGCCTGGGCCCGGAGGGAGCTGACATGCCCCAGTGTCCTGGGCAGGCCACACCACACGCCCAACTTCAGGGGTGGGACGGCAGCTGCCACCTTCCCGCCCCAGGGGGCCCGGCCCCGCGGCACCCGTGGTCCTGGCGCAGGTGAGCCTGCGGTGTGTGGTCCCCAGCAAGTGTCCTGAGCTGCTGTAGACCCCACTCCACGCAGATGCCCCTGGTCGTCACACTAGTCCCCATGCACATCCTAAGGGGACGGAGGGGCACCTGTGCTGGCCACCCCAGGGCTCATCGCTCAGGTGGCTCCCGGGGGCCCGCGGGAGACGTGTGTCTGGGATGCACTGCCCAGAGCGGCCCGGATGATGCTCTGCTGCAGCCACGCGTGGCCCAGGCCCCCGGCGCCAGGCCCAGGTGCGTCCCCGTAACGCGCCCTGTTTCCTCTGCAGACGTGGTGAGCCTGGACCTCAAGTCCACCCTGCGGGTCCTTTACAACCTGTTCAACAAGTACAAGAACGCAGAGTGACTCGCGGCGGCGGCCCTGTGCTCCCCACCAGCCCACGTCTCTCCCTACTCCCCCACCCCCACCCTCTGGGGTTGTTGCCCCGACCTCCTGCCCCTGAGGCCTCGCTTCTCTGGGCTCCCGGCTGAGTCAGCGGCCGTCGGCCTGGATCAGACGACGAAAAGGATGAAAAGGAAAAACGCCGGAACCCAGGCCCCTCAGCCCGCGGGAGGGCTGCCCGCGTTCCACCTGACGGCACCATTAGGGGTCACAGCCGTCGTCCGAGAGGCCCGGCGGCTCGGCCATCCTGGCGGGACCTCCCGGGAGCGCTCTCCTCGGAACGAGGCCTTCTTAGTAAAAAGCGTTTTGCAGTTTTTAAAAACTCCATCAAGTCCCAGAAGCCTTTGCTGTGGCAGGAATGGCCCCCCACACGTTCCTGCTTCGTGGCCACTCCGTTGTGTTCATCTCGTTTTCGCACAAACTTCTAAGGTCCAGATGCCTCGCCGCCCGCCGCCCAGGGAGGGGCCCCGCCCAGGGGGTGCCTCTGTGTCTGTGCCGGTGGGCAGGTGGGAGCGGGTCCGCCGATCACCCACCTCAGGGCCCTCTGAGAGCGGATGCCGTTTAGAAATGTCAAAAGCAGGCGTATCCCCTCGCTCAGGGCGCCGCGACGGAGCCGCAGCCTGGGCAGCTCAGACGACAGAGTTTATCCTCTCGGCTCCGGCCCGGAAGCCGAGAGCCCGGTGGGCAGCGTCGGTTCCTTCGGAGCCTCCCTCCTTGGCCTGCAGACCCCTGTCCTCCCCATGGTCCGCCCGGGCGTCCCTCTGTGTGTGTGCGTGCCCTGATCACTCCGTACAAGGACACTAGTCATGTTGGGCTACACCCAGCCATGTGACCTAATTTCACCGGCATCACCTCAGGTGGTCCTTTCTGAGGCCCCGGGGGTTAGGGCCCCAGTGGGTTCTGGGGGGCCACGGCAGCCCCTCCTAGAGGGAGCCAGGCTTTCCTCTCGATCCAGGAGTCTTGGCACCTCCCCTGGGGCACCTGCAGGAGATGCTGCTCACTCACCTCCGTGCTGCCCACCCCCGTGCTCCCCGTGGCGCAGGGGAGAGATGGGGAGGCACCCGCTGGGGTTCAGCCCCCAAACCTCGGTCCCCAGCGCCCCAGCTGGGGTTTATGATGTGGGTGCGAACCCCAGGGAGGCCCCTGCAATCAGCCTGCTCGCCCCTTCTCTTTGATGGTCGCCTTCCCGCAGGAGACAGGCTGTGGAGAACATGGCTCCTGTTCAGATGGCTGTCCCTGCTCAAGATTTGGAAAAGGGGGTAGTATCCCTCTCGGCCGGCTGCATGCAGGCTGGATGGGGTCAGAGCGCGGTGATGGAGGTGGCTGCCTGCGGGGGAAAGGAACAATGAAGATGGCATTGGGTCGTCTCCTGCGGGATGCCCGGCATTGCAGGGCGGGACTGGCACGTGGCTGAGCTGGGATGGTCGGTGCCACCTTCATTGCAGCCCCTGGGGCAGGAGGCCCACTCACCTGGTGTGCTCACCCGTCCCCGGGGCCCTGCGGGGAGGAGACCAAGGAGGCAGGCCTTGGGATGGCCTGCCCGGGTGGGCAGCTCTGCGGGTTCCTGGGCCCACGCCCAGGCCAGGTGGGAGAGGGAAAGGAATAGTGAGACGGGGAACTGACTCCCCGGGGGACGGCCTCACGTGCTGACTGTCGGGGCCCATGGTGTCCGGGGAGGGTGTGATATTTCGTCCGAATTATTTTCCCGAGTTGGTTCAAAGGTGTGGGGGTGCCTTACGCACACCTGCCGAGGACCCCCACCGGCTGCACCATGTCATTTTCTTGTTCCACTTCCCAGTGTGAATCAGAACTCACAGCGTGGCCTGGACGGGTGCACCGGGGGCCAGTCCCAGGCAGAGGTCAGGTGGCCCTGGCCCGTGTGGCTCGGTTGTGTGGGCATCGTCCCCTGCACCAACAGGTCCCAGGTGTGGCTCCCCATCAGGGTTCGATCCCCAGTAGGGGGCGTGCAGGAGGCAGCTGATGGGTGTGTTGTTCTCACGTTGATGTTTCTCTCTCTCTCCCACTCCCTTCCTCTCTCCCTGAAAATCAATCAGAACAAGAAGGGTGAGCTCAGGGTCAGAGAAGCTGGGTGTCTTCTGGCGGTGCACATGTCCAGGGAGCTGTGTTTCTCTGTAGAGGGGCTCTCATCACAGGAACCCAGTGACCCCCAGACCGCTCTCCAGGCCCCGGGGAAATGCGCCTTTGTCCCGCGCTCCGGGGTGTCTTTGACCCTCCCCCACCCCTGGCCTCGGGCGCCTGCTCTGTTCCCCTTTAACAACCACAGGGATTATGCAAGCGAGAGCCAGTGTGTGCCCTGCGTCCCAGTTGGATGTGACAGAGCTGTGCTGTTTTAAAGCAACGGGACCCTTCCTCCGCCCCCCCGCCCCCCCCCGCCCCCCCCCCCGCCCCGTGTGCCAGTGTTTTATTGTCTTTATAAATCGTTTTAAGCACTGTTTACTTTGGATTTCTGGATATTAAATAAAAGCCACTCAAACCCTGCTGTGTTGTTGACCTGCCCGCCCGCGACTGCAGGAAGCTGACAGCTTCCCGGTGTGCTGAGGGCCCGCGTGCCCCGCGGCTCCGAAGCCGGCGGCGTGAGGAGAACGCGGTGTGATGGGAACAAGCCGCTGGGATTTTTTCCGAGAAAGAACCCTGTCACGGCTGTCGCTGCCTCTGTTGGGCGGCTATCGGTGGTGCCTGCCCAGTGCCGGCACCGGGCCACACGATCCCCTCCCAGCGCCGCTCCCCCGGCACCTGGCGCCCGCAGTGGGACAGGAGGTGGTGCGGAGCCAGCACACAGCGCTGTGTGGGGCTGGGGCCCCGGTGGGCTGAGGCCCGGGGTGTCATGGGCGGGAGCCGCTGGGAACGGGGGCAATCACAGCTGTGGATGAGTGATCGTGAAGCATGGAGTGGGGTGGGCACCCCAACCCCAGACACCCCACCCCCAGCCCCAGTTCCAGACCAGGACAGGAGTGGCTGGCGGCCAGTGGCACAGGCCGGAGGAGAGGCTGCTGCCTCGGTGACCCTGATGGTGGCCACATCTTCACGCTCACCTGGCCCTGCTGCCAGCCTCCCCAGCGGACGTCACGGAGGCGTCACCCGTCCCTGGGATGTTAAAACCCTGGCCACGGAGAACGGCCACCTGGGAGCTGGGCCGCAGCGCCGCCTAAAACGACTAAATTACAACCTGCTGGGAGGGCCTGGGCTCTGCTCCCGTGGGACCTGCTGGTGCTTAAAGGAACCCACCCTCTCCCTGACCCCTCCCTGACCCCTCCCTTAAATCAGGATACGGGCGGCCGAAACCGGTTTGGTTCAGTGGATAGAGCGTCGGCCTGCGGACTGAAAGGTCCCGGGTTCGATTCCGGTCAAGGGCATGTACCTTGGTTGCGGGCACATCCTCAGTGGGAGGTGTGCAGGAGGCAGCTGATCAATGTCTCTCTCTCATCGATGTTTCTGGCTCTCTATCCCTCTCCCTTCCTCTCTGTGAAATATCAATAAAATATATTTAAAAAAAAATCAGGATACGGGCGATGTCTGGGGTCAGTGGGTGTCGCGCTGGGGGAGGGGGTGTCCCTGGGCTGCTGATAAGCACCCTGCAGCCCGCAGGGCACATTCCTCTCCCCCAGCCGCGTCCCGGCCCAGATGTCTGTTGTGCTGAGACAGACGGTGGGCCCAGGCCAGCCTGCCTGCCGGCGCTTTTATTGGGTGGGACTACCGACTAGCTGATAGGACAAAGCGTCCTGGGCTCTCTCAGGCAGCAACGGCACCGAACCTGCCAGGGGTCGTGGGGTCAGTCCTGGTCAGGGGACCTTCGCCCAGTGTCCAGTGGCCCGTGACCTAGCCAGGCCACTGCCCAGAGCCCCAGAGAGAGCTGAGCATGCGGGTGATTCATAGGGTTAACTGGGTGAAGGAGGCCCGGGTGGCCGAAGGAGAGGGAGATGTGTGTGTGTGAGTGTGTGTGTGTGTGTGGGGGGAGCGGGGGGCATTGAGGACCTTCTGGAGGAGGAAGAGGGAGAAGGTCGGGCTTCAGGTCCACAGGAGCGGGGGCGGGCCCTGCACGCCAAATCCCCCGTCTTTACAGAAGTTACTCCGTCTCCATTCCTCTGGGTGGGCACCCCCGGTGTGAGCTGCATGCACTCAGGAAAGCCTCGAACTCTGCCACCCTCCCCCGGGGGCTCTGGGGGGTCCCTGCGGCCAGTGCCTGGGGCCCGGTGGCAGTACGTGGCCGCTGGCTCTCAGCAGGATTCGAGACTCTGAGAATCTAGAGAAAGAAGGGGCTTTCTGAGGTCATCCCTTTAAGCCTTCCCCAGGCAGAGCCAGCTCAGCACCGTGTCCGCCCGGCAGGTCACCGTCCCCGCCCGGCAGGGTCACTACCACGCAGGGGCTGGACTTGGGGAGCTCAGGATTTGTCAGGTTTCGTTTCAAGTGGAAATCCACTGTTTGGGGGCCTAATTCAGTTCAGTAAATCGTTCTTACCCTCACGCCTACCAGGGTTGGGCCTCGCCCTGGGGCGGGGTCCTGGGACCCCATGAGCCTCACACAGTGGGAAAATGAACGTTGGTTATGACATCTGTCAGTATCTGTCCGCGGGAGCCCACGTGGTGCCAGGCCCTGGGACAAAGGGTCCTCCAGGGGCTGTGGTGAGGACTAGGAGAGAGAACCTGCGTTCGACAAGGCAGTTCAGGAAGGCTTCCTGGAGGAGGAGGCATTTAGGCAGATGACAGGGATGAGGACTTGGCCATTTTAAAAGCTGGGGCCGGGGCTTCTGGGTGGCAGGACCAGCAAGTGTGAAGATCCCCAAACAGGAAGGCATGTGGCACTTTGTAGGATCAGAAAGGTGTCAGCGTGGCTTGGGGGGAGGGCGGGGGGAGGAGGATGTGAGGGCGGGAGGGGTCAGGAGATGGAGCGATAGGTCACATGGCGACTAAGGGGCTGGGCTGTGCGACTGGATTTCACTTTTAAGAGCCACTGGGCACCATCGATGGGCTGAGAGAGTGGGGGTGTGAAGCGGGGCCTCCGGTTGCTTGTGGAGAGAACCAGGGGTGGACTGGAGTTGGGAGAAGCCGGCCGCCAGGATGGGGGTCAGCAGGAGGCTCTGTGTGGTCCAGGCGAGAGGGAGGGGGCCTGGCCGGTGGGGTGGGGCCTCCGGGGAAGCCGACTTGCCCCTGTAGCCTCGGTGGCTGGTGGCTGTGCTGCCATGTGGAGACTAGAAACCTGGGGAGGAACTGGCTGGGTCTGTGCAGTGGGAGGGGAGGGAGAGGAAGTCGAAACATTGAACTCGAGTTGCCTGCGAGCCATCCGGGCCGGGAGGTGTGGCTGGTCGGGCCCGGGGCCGAGCTTTCTGGTGGGACTGGTGGCATCTCCTGGCGGGAGGGAGCAGCCCGCAGGCACCTCGGTCCGCGGCCCAGCCCCCAGCGGAGGAAGTCAGCGGGTGGCGCCTGCCTCGGGGGCCCTGCAGCCCCTCTGACCTGGGGAACCCGGAACCAGCTTCTGGGTGAGACCAGGACCACCACTGGAGCTCCGTGACCCTCATTTTCTCACGCGGAGGAAGTAGCCAGGTGAGTCCGCCTGGCATCCCAGCCCAAGGGAGGCCTGGGCTGCTGGGGCTGTCTGTCCGTCCGTCTGTGTGTCCACAGGCTCACACGGGGAGGGCTCTGAGAGCAGTGGGAACTGAGGGCAGAGGGCACAGTCTTAGCTGAGGGGGCTGGGCCAAGTGGCCCTGGAGCTCCCGGCCCCCGTCCCCATGCTGAGAGGCAGCCACTGCTGTCCCCGAGGCCCGGGCAGGCAGAGGGGCCCGGCCCCGCCTCTGTGGAGCCCGGTGAGCAGATTCCGGCTCTGTGTCATCTCCCCTGAGCTTCTTCCGACGCAGAAAGGCCACCCCCCGTCGTCAGAGGGAGAAACCGAGGCCTGGGGCCGAGAAGGGCCTGCCCGGGCTGCTGATGGCTCGAGGCGGCTCCCGGATCTGTGTCCACCCAGTGCCTGGGCCAGCGTGAAGTCCAGCCCTCTGTGTTAAGAAGTGGCAGGACCAGAGAGGGCAGGGGATCAGCCCGAAGTCACACAGCCAGAATGAGGAAGAGCCGGCCGGGAACCGAGGCTTCACGACGCCCAGGCCAGGCCCCGTCCTCTTCTCTGGACACAGCCTTCACTGAACCCCAGTGTCCAGCCTTCACTGAACCCCAGTGTCCAGGAGAAGGCTCGGGGACTCAGGGAGCCCGGTGGCTGTGCCCACCCTCTGCCCCCCACTTCAAGGCAGGACAGTCCTGTGTGCCCAGGCTGGCTGCCAGTGTGAAGAGGGGCTCCGGCCCGTGGAGGCCTCTGCCATGGGGCTGCAGCTGACCCCAGAGGGTTTATGCTGCAGACACCCGGGCCCCAGGTGTCCGTTAGGGCTGGCACCACTGGGGAGGGCCAGGGGCTGCGGAGAGAAACGTGGAGGCACGTCTGCCCGCGAGCAGGAGAGGAAGTCGCCAGGGGAACAGGAAGGAGGCTCAGCTGGTTCGTCCCAGGCGGGGGGGCGAGCTGGGTCCCCCCACAATGAGTTCCTGTACACGCTGTGGGTGCCAGCCTTTCCCATGCGGAGGAGCGTGAGGCCCCCAAACCACCCGGAGACAGAGCCCCCTGCAGAGAGCCCTGTTCAGGATTGGGGCCCAAGCAGGGCCAGGCCACCCCTGAGAGCCAGCCTCAGGGAGTGGGGACAGTCCAGGTGGCGGTGGCCCCCAGCTCCGGTCCCCTCTCTCAAAGACTGGAGGTGCTCTGCGCCCCGCTGACCAGGCTCTGGGCCCTGCCCCCGCTCCACCCCGCAGGAGCTCAGGGCCTGTAGATAACACCCACCGGTGCTCACCCAGCCACCCCACAGGCTGCACAGGCCTCCGATCCCCTTGAGCCAGGGTTTGGGGATGGGAGAAGCTCTGAGGAGTGGCCACCCCCTAGTCCTGACTGTGGGGTGCAGTGGGGGTGGGGTATGTGTGGGGGACTTACTTCCTGTCCTGGGTGCAGTGGGGGTGGGGAATGTGGGGGGACTTCCTGTGCCACAGGAACGTGGTGGGCTGGCCGCTCTGTGCCTGACTGAGGATGCCCATTCCCTGTGGAGCCTGTGCGCAGGCGGTGCCCCAGCCCTGTGCCCTCACCCTGTGCCCTCACCCTGTGCCCCCAGCCCTGTGCCCTCACCCTGTGCCCTCACCCTGTGCCCTCACCCTGTGCCCTCACCCTGTGCCCTCACCCTGTGCCCTCACCCTGTGCCCTCACCCTGTGCCCCCGGCCCTGTGCCCTCACCCTGTGCCCCCACCCTGTGCCCCCACCCTGTGCCCCCAGCCCTGTGCCCTCACCCTGTGCCCCCACCCTGTGCCCTCACCCTGTGCCCCCCGGCCCTGTGCCCTCACCCTGTGCCCTCACCCTGTGCCCCTACCCTGTGCCCTCACCCTGTGCCCTCACCCTGTGCCCTCACCCTGTGCCCTCACCCTGTGCCCTCACCCTGTGCCCCCGGCCCTGTGCCCTCACCCTGTGCCCCTACCCTGTGCCCTCACCCTGTGCCCTCACCCTGTGCCCTCACCCTGTGCCCTCACCCTGTGCCCCCGGCCCTGTGCCCTCACCCTGTGCCCCCACCCTGTGCCCTCACCCTGTGCCCCCCGGCCCTGTGCCCTCACCCTGTGCCCTCACCCTGTGCCCCTACCCTGTGCCCTCACCCTGTGCCCTCACCCTGTGCCCTCACCCTGTGCCCCCGGCCCTGTGCCCTCACCCTGTGCCCCCACCCTGTGCCCCCACCCTGTGCCCCCAGCCCTGTGCCCTCACCCTGTGCCCCCACCCTGTGCCCTCACCCTGTGCCCCCATCCTGTGCCCCCAGCCCTGTGCCCTCACCCTGTGCCCCTACCCTGTGCCCTCACCCTGTGCCCTCACCCTGTGCCCCTACCCTGTGCCCTCACCCTGTGCCCCCACCCTGTGCCCTCACCCTGTGCCCCCACCCTGTGCCCCCGGCCCTGTGCCCTCACCCTGTGCCCCCACCCTGTGCCCTCACCCTGTGCCCTCACCCTGTGCCCCCGGCCCTGTGCCCTCACCCTGTGCCCTCACCCTGTGCCCTCACCCTGTGCCCCCACCCTGTGCCCTCACCCTGTGCCCTCACCCTGTTCCCTGTGCCCCCGGCCCTGTGCCCTCACCCTGTGCCCTCACTCTGTGCCCCCAGCCCTGTGCCCCCACCCTGTGCCCTTAGCCCTGTGCCCTCACCCTGTGCCCTCACCCTGTGCCCTCACCCTGTGCCCCCAGCCCTGTGCCCCCACCCTGTGCCCCCACCCTGTGCCCTTAGCCCTGTGCTCTCACCCTGTGCCCTTAGCCCTGTGCCCTCACCCTGTGCCCCCAGCCCTGTGCCCCCACCCTGTGCCCCCAGCCCTGTGCCCTCACCCTGTGCCCTTAGCCCTGTGCCCCCACCCTGTGCCCTTAGCCCTGTGCCCCCACCCTGTGCCCTCACCCTGTGCCCTTAGCCCTGTGCCCCCAGCCCTGTGCCCTCACCCTGTGCCCCCACCCTGTGCCCTCACCCTGTGCCCTCACCCTGTGCCCCCACCCTGTGCCCTCACCCTATGCCCTCACCCTGTGCCCCCAGCCCTGTGCCCTCACCCTGTGCCCTCACCTTGTGCCCCCAGCCCTGTGCCCTCACCCTGTGCCCTCACCCTGTGCCCCTGGCCCTGTGCCCTGCTCCACCCAGTGTCTGAGAGCGCTGTGTGCGGCCTCCGTCAGGGACCTGCCCCCTGCCTACACAGCAATGGCTCACCCACCCAGAGCCCGCTCCCACCCTGTCCCCGCACGTCCCGGCTGGAAGAAGGGACACAGAGGGTTTGGGGCCTTGTGGACGGTGACGCCCCTGTCCCCTGCGCCCAGGGCTGGCGGGAGGATGGATCCCGAGTCCCTCTACAACCTGCTGCAGGCGCCCAGGCAGGCGGGCCGGCCGGCGGACGAGGAGCTCCCACAAGGTGCGGGACCTGGCGGGGCTGGGGGTCCGGGCGGGTGGGTGTGGGGGTGAGGGGTGATGTGGGGTCTGCATCCCAGAGCCAAACGGGCCACGCCTGGGAACATGCATTCGTACAGGTTGTCACTGGGCACCAGTTCTGTTCGGAACATACGCCTTCAGCTCTGTGCCTGACACCCCCTCCCGCTTCTGGAACCTTCCGCAGTTATCCCCCCCACAGCCGCACATCCCTGGGTTAACGCTGACGCTGAGGAGGAGGATGCTACTTGCCATGCGTGCCCACTATGTGCTGTGCTGTGCTAAGCACCTCCTGTGTACAGCATCTCATTCATGGCTCTGACGGGAGGTGCTCTTACCTCCTTCGTGTACATGGGGACACGGGGGCACCGAGCCCCCCTCGCAGGGTAGAGGGGAGCTCCGTGAGTAAGCTGAGCCCGAGGAGGGCGGCTCCGGGACTCAGGCTGCACACCCACCAGGCGGTCCAGGCGGATTCTGCGCGGATCTGACATCTCGGGAGGAGGGGGGGCGGCTGGGTCTCTTTAGGGCGAGGGTGGGGGTGGGGGGTAGGCTAGGAACCTCTCAGCGAGTGTGGGCCCCATCAGCATGTCTGTGCTCTGAGTGGGGGGTTTGTGGCCTTGACGTCACTGCCCTGACGTCTCCCTGTGGCTGAAAACACCCCGAGAGGCCGCCAGAGTCCCCGGCCAGGGCGCGCATGGGCTCACTGGAATTCGTGTCATATAAGCGCCATTATAATGACAGAGAAACAGGTGACATCGTTAAAGTGAAAGAGCAGAATCTAGCTTTACCCAGGCCCCGTGAGTCCAGCCTTTAAGCACGCGTGGGGACCCGGAGCCCCTGGGTGAGTGACCGGGACCGGGGGCCGGGGGCCAGGCCCAGGGTCTCGGGCCGGCTCCGTGCACAGCCGGGCTGCCTGCCTACCGCTGGTTTAGGGTTGGGAGCACCGCCAGGAAAGCTGCTCTCAGGGCGCAGCCTCCATTGTCAGAAAACTATCTGTTTTAGTTTTATGGCTGATTTAGAGACAGGGCAAGCGGAGCGGGACCAGGTGGCCCGGAGAGACCGGGATGGAGGGACCGGGATGGAGGGACCGGGATGGAGGGACAGGGATGGAGGGACAGGGATGGAGGGACAGGGATGGAGGGACCGGGATGGAGGGACCGGATGGAGGGACAGGGATGGAGGGACAGGGATGGAGGGACAGGGATGGAGGGACCGGATGGAGGGACAGGGATGGAGGGACCGGGATGGAGGGACAGGGATGGAGGGACAGGGATGGAGGGACAGGGATGGAGGGACCGGATGGAGGGACAGGGATGGAGGGACCGGGATGGAGGGACCGGGATGGAGGGACAGGGATGGAGGGACCGGATGGAGGGACCGGGATGGAGGGACAGGGATGGAGGGACAGGGATGGAGGGACAGGGATGGAGGGACCGGATGGAGGGACAGGGATGGAGGGACCGGGATGGAGGGACCGGGCTGGAGGGACCGGGATGGAGGGACCGGGATGGAGGGACCAGGTGGCCCGGAGGGACCGGGATGGAGGGACCGGGATGGAGGGACCGGGATGGAGGGACCGGGTGGGCCAGAGGGACCGGGATGGAGGGACTGGATGGAGGGACCGGGATGGAGGAACTGGGACGGAGGGACCGGGATGGAGGGACCGGCATGGAGGGACCAGATGGAGGGACCGGATGGAGGGACCGGGATGGAGGGACCGGATGGAGGGACCGGGCTGGAGGGACCGGATGGAGGGACCGGGCTGGAGGGACCGGGCTGGAGGGACCGGGATGGAGGGACCGGATGGAGGGACCGGGCTGGAGGGACGGGCTGGAGGGACTGGGATGGAGGGACCGGGACTGCGTCACCGCAGCCATTCACCGGTCGCTCTCTCGCTGGCTGCCCATCCCGGTGTTTACTGAGACCCGCCCGGCGCCCGCACAGGGGCAGCCCTGTCCTCAGGAGACGCGGGCTGGGTGGGACTCGCGGGGCCTCAGAGCACCTAGGGGACGTCTTGGCCGGGTCACGTGAAGACTCAGGAGGTGCACTTAGTTGACTTGGGTGAGGCCGTCCCCGCCTGGTGACTCAGTTTCCCCGTGTCCATTAGGGCTAGCTGACCTCTGGGGTCCCTGCAGCCCTGACACTCGGTACGTCCCGTGAGTCTAGATACAGGCGTCCTCAAACTACGGCCCGTGGGCCACATGCGGCTCGGTGAGGACATTGATCCGGCCTCTGGGTAACGCTGCCTGTCCTGCTTAGCAGCCGACGCGTCCCGGGCCCGCAGTGCGCATAGGAATTTGTTCATAGTTTTTTTTTAAGCTATAGTCCGGCCCTCCAACGGTCTGAGGGACAGTGAACTGGCCCCCTGTTTAAAAAGTTTGAGGACCCCTGGAACATGGGGAAGCTGCGGACCAGGGTCCCGGGGCTCAGAGAGTGACCAGGTGGCCCGTGTCCACACCAGGGAGACAGGCAGACGTCAGATGAGACGGGCGCCCAGTTAAATGCGCTTCAGAGACAAGCAGTCGTTGTGAGTGCGTTCCCGAAACGTCAGCGCGGCCGAGCCTGGGAATGAGCCGGCGCTCACAGGGCCGCTCTGGGGCGGGCTTCGGGGCTGGGAAAACAGCCGGCAAAGGAAGCGGCGGGGGGCCGGGCATGTGTGAAACCCGACACTTGGGGTGTTTGGTGCTCAGGGGGCATCTTTCTGTGTGTATGTAGTTGGTGTATATGTGTCTGTGACTGTGTGTCTGTGTGTGCAGGTAGGTGTCTGTATCGGTGTGTGCAAGTGTGTGTATCTATCTGTGTGAGTGCATATGCCTGTGCATTTGGGAGTGTGTGTCTCTGTGTATGTGTGTATGTGTGCATATGTGTGCAAGTGTGTGTTGATGCATGTGACTGTGTGTGTCTGCAGGTGCCTGTGCATCTGAGTGTGTGTGTGTGTGTGTGTGACTGTGTGTGTGTAGGTGCCTGTGCATCTGAGAGTGTGAGAGTGTGTGTGTGTGTGCAGGTGCATCTGTGTGCGTGGGGGTGACTGTGTGTGAGTACATTTGTGTTTGTGTGTGTGCATGTGTGTGCAAGGGGTGTGTGTGAAGCAGCAAGACCGAATCCCCCTTGCGGCCAAGGTGACAGCTCTCCAGGTGCCCAGGGCCTTGCCGCGTCCCCAGATGCGTGTCATGCCCGCCTCTGCTTCCAGGGGAAAAGAAGAAATTCCTGCCCCCCACGTCCCGGGAGAACCCCACCTTCGCAGAGTTGCAGAAGGTGAGGCAGCTTCTCCCATCCTGACCTCTCCAGAGGCAGCCTGCCGTCTCCCTGACCTCAGGCCAGCAGGTGGCGACTCCACAGGCCCCCGGACACCTGTTGAGTGGCTGCGTGAAGGAGCATTGATTGAGCACTGACTGTATACCTTTCTATACACGCTCCCAGCAAGCCTCACAACAGATTGAGAGGGACCTGCTGTCCCTGCACCCCAGGGAGGGGACAGCAATGCCCAGAGAGAGATGACCTGGCCTGTCGGGGGCACAGGGCTGGCAGTGACAGAGCCGGGGTTTGACCCAGGCATCAGCCCTGAAGCCTGTGCTCCTTCACGCGCTCGGCGGCCCAGGGCCATGGGCAGCTGTGAAGGGGGTGGGAACGGGCGTGTCTCCCGTCCACAGCCTGTCCTTGGCTGCGGGACCAGCTGGGCACAGGCTAAGGGCCTCCGCCTTCCTCTGGTCTCCACGTGGCCTTTCTACCGCCTCCTCCAAGGGGCTTCCTGGCCTGCACCACCTTCTGCTCCTAGAACTTGTGGCCCAGCTTCCATCCTCCTCTCCCTCCCTCCCTTCTCTTGCTCCCTCCACCCACCTTTCCCACGGTCGGGCCCTGGGACACAGAGGGACCCCTCAGGGTCCCTTCGGGAAAGCCTGGTTTATACACCAAGTCCTGGTTAGCTCGGGGCTGCTCCCTTAAAGAGACCAGGCAGTAATTCTCTGCTGCTTCTGGCCCCTGGAGCACAGGCAGGGTGGGCAGCGCCCCCCCACACCCAGCAGAGCTGCAGAGGGAGCAGGCTTTCTGCAGCACTTGGTCAGGTTTAGGGTTTGGGACGGGACCCCAGCAGCCCCTTACACTGGACAAACCACAGCCTCCCAGGGCCCAGGCCTGTGGTGGAGAGAGGCAGAGGGTTTTCGGGAGCCGAGACCAGGCCCCTAACTCAGTCTGGGAGATCAGGGAGGGCTTCCTGGAGGAGGTGATGTTGGACCTGGCTTTGAAGGATGGGTGGGAGCTGGCAGGTGGGAGGGGGCACTCTGGGATGAGGGCCAGCACTGGGCCAGGGAGGGGCCGGCTGAGAAGGGGCCGGTCAGCCGTCCTCCGGGCCCGGCAGGTGCTGATGGAGTGGATCAACGCCGAGCTCCTCCCCGAGCACATCGTGGTCCGGAGCCTGGAGGAGGACATGTTCGACGGGCTCATCCTGCACCACCTTTTCCGTAAGTGGCTGCCCCCCACCTGCCCCTGCAGGTGGGCTCCTCGCCCGTCCTTACCCCCCCCCCCCCACCCGGCTGAACTCTGCTCAGCCTTGGCCTCTCCCACCTGCACCTGCCTGGCCAGCACGTGTGGAGCGCTTGCTGTGAGTAGGCCACGGGGGAGAGCAAACCACTCACGTTCCGCCGGGGCTGCCGCGGAGGGGTGCTGCTCCCCGCGGGCCGGTGCTCCTTTCTCAACCCGAAAGCCCCCTCACGGCTGCCTCCGGGCCCTCGGGCCTTCCCCACCCCCCTCCCTCTGCTGGTGAGAGCTCGGCCTGGTGTAGGGTCTGTCTGCACTAAGCCGGGAGGCCCTGCGGGGCGGGTCTGATTCTGGTCCTGGGTCAGCCTGGGCCTGCGCAGCACCTTTACAATGGGCTCTAACACATCCCCAGCTTCCCCGAGGCTTCCTGAGCACGCACCGTGCAGCAGGCATGGCCAGTGCCCAGGACAGCCCCGGGCCGCTCCCATCCCATTTCACAGACGAGCACCCTGAGGCGCTGCGGGCCTGGTAACTTGTCCGAGGCTCACAGTGAAGGAAGCAGGGGAGGGCGCTTTAACCGCTGGCCACAGGGCCCTGCAAAAATGCTCACGGAGGGAGTGGGGGTGGGGAAGGGGTGGGCACAGCGGGGGTCCTGGTGAGGAGCGGGGCTCGCTCAGCCCCACAGCCTCCGGCCCCACTGCGCAGGGGCGGGCGCCCTTACTGCCTGAACGCTGGCCTGGCTCGGTCTCCTGGAGGCAGCGCGCTGGCGGTGGGTCCCCCTGCAGGAGCCCACACTGTGTCACCCCTTCCTGCCTCCTCCCCTCTCCTGCCCTCCCCCTGCCCGCTCCCAAACTCAGAGAGGCTGGCGGGGACCAAGCTGGAGGTGGAGGAGATCGCCTTGACTGCGGTGAACCAGAGGCGCAAGCTCGAGGCGGTCCTGGAGGCCACCAACCGCTGCCTGCAGGTGGAGGAGCCCAAGTGGAGCGTGGACGGTAGGCGGCCTCGGCCGGGCTGGTGTCCGGGGCGGGGCCCGGAGCCTGGTCCCTTAGCGTGGGGACGGCTTCTCTCAGCCACCGGGCGTGGCTCCGTCGCCTCCGGTCCGGGCACAACCTGGGGCTTGGAAGGAGGCAGAAGCCTCAGGCAGGTGCAAAGTGGGCACAAAGGCCCGGTCAGCTGAGGGGCAAACAGCCCTGGGCACTCCTGTCCCCGAGGTGTCACTGCAGGGAAACCCAGCACGAGGACAGTACGCACAGCCTGGCCACAGCGCAGCCACTGCTGACAGCTCCAAGTGCCGTGACGCACCCATCTGCCCTGTGGGGGGGCACGGCAGCCCATCCACGAGCTTATTTCTGTTGTATCTGCGGCGCCTGCCCGTAGGAAATGACGCTGTGCAAAGCCCCCGGTCTGCCCTCCTCGGTCACAGCTTGCTATGAACGTCCTGCCATTCCAAGCTCTACATTCTCCCCGCTTCCCAGATGAGAACACTGAGGCTGAAAGGAAAAAGCGAGGTTGGCGGCAATGATGTAACCGGTTTCAAACCCGCTTTGTGTTGGGCCGCACGCCACTGCCTTCACCGCTCTGCTTCCTGCCCCGCGTTCAGTAGCGGGTGTTTATAAAGTTGATGTTGGCCCCGACTTCAGTCACATTCAGCTTAAACCTAACCATTTGTCCAACCAGCGTCCCACGCTACGACGGGGCACGTGGCTGGTTTCAGGTGCAGACAGCGCTTCAGAGAACATCCGTGTCTAATCCCCGGCCCCACGGCGGGCTGGGCCCCGGGCCGTGTTCTCAGAGGTGGGATGCCTGAGGCCAAGTGTGACTATTCTTAGATCTGAATGCAGATCTCCAGGCCTCTACTTCCCAGGGGCGGACACAGTCTCGGGGGTCTGCAGAGGGTTGTGGTGAGGATAAGGAGACCCCACGTGGCTCCAGGCATTGTGGCCCAGCTCTGACCTGTGTCCCTCCCCCCCCCCCCCCAGCCATCTTTAACAAGGACCTGCTGGCCACGTTGCATCTCCTCGTGGCTCTGGCCAAGCGCTTCCAGCCCGACCTGCCCCTCCCACCCAACGTGCAGGTGGAGGTGATCACCATGGAGGTGAGGGCTGGGCCTGGGCTCCATCGCATGGGGTGAGCGTCTTGGGTCCACATTCATGCCCTGGGCTGGCGGATGCTGCAGGTGGTGGGGCTGAGCCCCATTGCTCTGGGGATCCGGGAGAAATGAGAGATCCAGCCGGGACAGGGGTGGGTGTGGGGATCGAGCTGTGGGTGGGAGAGGCTGAGAGTCCAGTGGAGCAGCAGGGACCCAGTGAGGCCATCCGGAGGTTGGGACCTGCCGCGTGTTACAAGGTCCTGCGGATGGCAGCCGTGTCCCACCACTGAGTCATGGCCTCTGTCCTGGGTGCTGTCTCTCACTCCCTAGCCGATGGCTATGACGATGCCCCGGGTTTTCTCCACCCCCAGGGGTACTCTCTCTCAGACTCAGCACCACACTTGGGGCCCTGACTGCTTTTCCTTACACCTGAGCCTCTGGGTACCCGTGAGGAGTGGGCGTCCCATCCTGGGGCTCACCTTTAACTTGACCCAACAGAGTAGGCCAAGCCCAGCCTAACTCAGGTGACTTACTCTTACTTTCTCAAAACCATTAATTAAAATTACCCCCTGAGCAGTTTCATGGCCTTTACTTATACTTCTTATATAAATCAGAGGGACTCCATTTCTTCACTCATTCACTTATCCACTCACCCATCCACCCATCCACCCATCCGTTCATCTATCCATCCACCCATCCACCCATCGACCCATCCATCCATCTATCCATAACCCATCCACCCATCCACCCATCCATCCATCTATCCATCACCCATCCACCCATCCACCCATCCATCCATCCATCCATCCATCTATCCATCACCCATCCATCCATCCACCCATCCATTCATCTATCCATCACCCATCCACCCATCCACCCATCCATCCATCCATCCATCTATCTATCACCCATCCATCCATCCACCCATCCATTCATCTATCCATCACCCATCCACCCATCTACCCATCCATTCATCTATCCATCACCCATCCACCCATCCACCCATCCATTCATCTATCCATCACCCATCCACCAATCCACCCATCCATCCATCACCCATCTACCCATCCACCCATCCACCCATCCATTCATCTATCCATCACCCATCCACCCATCCATCCATCTATCCATCACCCATCCATCCATCCACCCATCCATTCATCTATCCATCACCCATCCACCCATCCACCCATCCATCCATCCATCCATCTATCCATCACCCATCCACCCATCCACCCATCCATCCATCTATCCATCACCCATCCACCCATCCACCCATCCATCCATCCATCCATCCATCCATCTATCCATCACCCATCCACCCATCCACCCATCCATTCATCTATCCATCACCCATCCACCCATCCATCCATCTATCCATCACCCATCCATCCATCCACCCATCCATTCATCTATCCATCACCCATCCACCCATCCACCCATCCATCCATCTATCCATCACCCATCCACCCATCGACCCATCCATCCATCTATCCATCACCCATCCACCCATCCACCCATCCATCCATCTATCCATCACCCATCCACCCATCCACCCATCCATCCATCCATCCATCCATCTATCCATCACCCATCCATCCATCCACCCATCCATTCATCTATCCATCACCCATCCACCCATCCACCCATCCATCCATCCATCCATCCATCCATCACCCATCCATCCATCCACCCATCCATTCATCTATCCATCACCCATCCACCCATCTACCCATCCATTCATCTATCCATCACCCATCCACCCATCCACCCATCCATTCATCTATCCATCACCCATCCACCAATCCACCCATCCATCCATCACCCATCTACCCATCCACCCATCCACCCATCCATTCATCTATCCATCACCCATCCACCCATCCATCCACCTATCCATCACCCATCCACCCATCCACCCATCCATTCATCTATCCATCACCCATCCACCCATCCATCCATCGACCTATCCATCCATCTATCCATCACCCATCCACCCATCCATTCATCTATCCATCCATCCTGTCATTCATCCATCCACTCACCATCCATTCGTTACCGACCTCTGTGAGCCAGGCACTGGTGAGGCTCTGGGGGTTCCTGGCGAACGAGGCCGACTCGGTCCTAGTCCTCGTGGGTCTCAGGCTCATGGGAAGGACCACTGGGGGACCAAGTGATGAGGCCAGGAGGCCACCCTGAGGAGGACTGGGGCTCCGTGGGGCTACTTTGGCCTCTAGACCGAGCCCCAGGCCTGGGCCCCGCGTTCGCTGGGTGACGCAGTCCCTCCCTCTCCTTTCTTAGAGCACCAAGAGCGGCCTGAAGTCGGAGAGGTCAGTGGAGCAGCTCACGTGCAGGTGAGGAAGGGGCAGGGCCGGGCCGGGGTTTGGTGGGATTGGAGGGGCCCTCACACTCTGCCTGTCCGCTCAGGCCTGTGGGGACCCCAGGGACCCCTCCGTCTTGCTGGCCCTCCCAGACATGCCCGCCTCCTCCAGCTCACTTCACCCTCTCTACCCCCAGCAAGCAGGCAGAGCTGGGATCAGAGGGCCCCTGGCCCTCAGTCATGAGGTCACCCCCATCCACGGGGCCAGAAGGACCCTGGGGCCTGAGCCCTCCTGGGAAGCCACTACGGGGCAGGGAGGTGCTGCCGCCGAGTGACCCTGACATCGACGGCAGAGCCCGCGGGCCTCCTGGCGCAGGGAGGCAAGGGCACCAAGCGCGCACGCGTGCCACCAGCACTTAGGAGCGCCTTCTGCACGCAGGGCGAGAGCTCTGTCCGGAGTGTCCAGCTCAGCCGGCTGCCCGTCTGTTGTCTGTCCGGCGAGCAGGAGGCCCAGCGAGCTCTGCCCTCCTAGAGGCAGGGCCGCCGCCAGTCCTGGCAGGCTCTCTGGGTGGGTCTGAGAGGTGGCCGTTTGCAGAAGCGTCCTCGGCTCTCTCTTCCCGTTAACGTTTGCTGGAGGCCCACTCTGCGCAGGGAGCCTGGCCCATGGCCCCTACGAAGCCCCGCTGGGAGCGGTCAGTCCCCTTCGGCGCAGAGGCGTGGCAGTCAGCTCCACCCGGCCTTCACCCTGGCTCTGCCGTGTGAGCTGTGTGACCCTGGGCAAGTCACCTCCCCTCTCTGAGCCTCTTGCTCCTCTGAAAAGTGGGGATGCGTTCCTCCCTGTTGGGGCTGTGGTGAGGGTCATAGATGATGAGTGTGAGGCGACCTTCCTCCACCCCTATACTCCCGATCCCGAGGTCCCTCCAGTCTGTGGCTCCTGGTTTCCTGTGGAGCGTGGGCGGTGGGGCTCCAGGCGCCGCAGGGTAAGGGATGGCCGGCCCCCAAGCCTGTGAGCGGAGTGAGGCCGAGGCCCTTCCTGCAGCAGGATCTGTGGCTCATTTAACCTTCCCAGGACACCTCTGGGGGGAGCCTTGTCCCCTCGACTCAGTGAGGCCGAGCGACCTCCCGTGAGCTGCCCCAGCCAGGCCTGAGTTCCAGGGTAGAATGATTTGGGGACCTTGAGTGGGAAGGTGCCATTGGAGCCCATGACACCACATTCCTTCACCCTTCGTGACCCTAAAACCGCCCCTCTCTGCCCCCATGAGTTCAGACACCACGGCGAGGGCCACCTCTGGCTCCCAGCTGTGTCCTGGACCTCACGGGGCACCTCTGCCTTTATGCTGAGAGCTGGCTCTCTGCTCCAGCTGCCCCCGACCCCCGACCCCGGCTCCCTGCAGAGGGGCCCCCTGGCTCCCCAGAGCGTGGCCTACTTTGGGCCCAGAGCCTTACTTCTAGGGGACAGGGGCAGGGTGGAAAATTTAACACACAACACATTCAAAACAGTAAAAATGGAGTGAAAGAAGCCAGAGGTGGGCCTACTGTGTGATCTCATTTACACAAACTTCTAGAACAGGCAAAAGTCAAGGAGGGCAGGAGAAACCAAAGCAGGGGTCACATCTGGGGGGGAGGGCACACTGTGGGTGCTAGGACGGTTCCGTACCTTGATGAGGGTGGGGTTCGCACAAGTGCGTAAAAATATGTGAGCTGTAAGCGAAGGATTGGCGCATTTTATTGTCTGTATAATACACTTCCCTCCCCTGAACTAAAAGAGCGACCCCCAAAACAGCAAGATCCCTGCCCCTTACGAAGCCGCCGGGGATAAAAGACGCCGGCTTCTTCGTCAACCGTGCCAGGGCCAGGCCTTGTCATAGTAAAACACTGTGGGTCTCAAGGTTTTTAACCATTTCTTTGCCTTTTTCTCCCCTTTTTCTCCCCTACAATCCCCCCTTAGCGCAGACAAGGACCAAGCTTCAAGTGAGTACCGTCAGACCGTGAGGGAGTCTGTTTCTATTGCGTGGGTGTGACAGCGGGCATGCGGCCAGGGAGGGCTGGCTCTGGTGCCCTCTCCCTCTGTGGCCTGCATTGTACCTCGAGCTTTCTTCGGGTCCGTTTGTCCCTCCTTCTGTCTGTCCTTGCCTGGACCTGGCTGTTCCTTCTCATGCTGTGGCTCGTATGGGTGGACAGATGTTTCGTCCCCATAGGTGGTAAGGGTGGAGCTGTTAAGTGTGTGGGCTCTGGAAATCTCCCATTTATTAGTCATATGAGTTTGGGAAAGTCTCTCAACCCACCTGCGCCTCAGTTTCCTCATCTGTAAAATGGGATTAATAATGGCACACACCTCTTAGGCTGGTGATGAGGGTTCCAAGAGGATTTGTGAATGTGCTCAGCACATAGTGGGTGCTTAATAGTGATTGTTCAATTATGTGGCTGCTGCTTTTGTACAGAGTTCCTCACCAGTCGACTGACTGACCGAGCCCTTCCTTCCTTCCTTCCTTCCTTCCTTCCTTCCTTCCTTCCTTCCTTCCTTCCTTTCTTCCTTCCTTTCTTCCTTCCTTCCTTCCCTCACTCATTCATTCCTCAGGCAACTGGACTGGCCAGCTGTTCATCTATTCATCCATTCACTTACCCACCCATCTGTCTACCAATCCATCCATCCACCCATACACCAATCCATTCATCCACCATCCATCTCTCTATCCGCCCATCATCCATCCACCCACCAATCCATCCATCCATCCACTCATCCATCTATCATCCATCCATCTACCAACCCATCTATCCATCATCCATCCATCCATCATCCACCAATCTATTAATTCACCATCCATCCATCAATCTACCAATCCATCCATCCATCCATCCATCCATCCATCCATCCACCATCCTAACATTTTTCCCACCGTACAGGACACAGGGCTGTATGGGCAGGGGCTTCGCCAAGGGGCACCTCACCTGGAGATAGAAATAATGACCGGCCAGGGGCTTCTAGGAACAGGGCGGAGGGAGGCTGCCTGGGGGCAGGAAGGAGAGGGAGGTGCAAGGCCGGCTGAGAAAGAGTGTGTGTATGTGGGGGGGCGGCATGGGGACACTGGGGTTGCCCAGGGAGCAGTGTTTGTTAGGGGCCAGTGTGAAGATGGGTCACACGGTAAGGGGCAGGGCCTCCTCACACCGTTTCTAGCACATTCGTGCTGCGCTGGCCTTGTCTGAATGTCCCTGGCTCCTCCGGGGACACTTCCCTGACGGCTGGCTGAAAGGTCTGGTAGGGACCCCAATGTCGCACTGTGGTTACTGGTTTACAGGGCTTTTCGATGTGCACGAGCTATCTGGGGCCGCTCTTGCCCTTCACTGATGAAGGAACAACAGGCACAGAGAGGCGCAGTGACTTGCCTGGGGTCACACAGCAGCTGAGTGGCAGAATCCGAAGGTCACCTCTTCTACTCAGTCTGTATATTCAGAGCCGAGGACCCGTCTCCCTGGGGGAGTGAAAATGCAGGCATCAGTCTGAGGACTCGGGTGTCTGAGGCTGGACCAGGAGCCTGAGTTGCCAAGATGCTCTGTCCCCAGACCCCGTGGGCGTGGCTCAGCTGCCTCCACCAGCCGTGTGCACGCTGCAGGCTCAGGCCTCGGGGAGAGCTCAATGCCCTCATTCTGCCAATCCACCAAGGCCCGCAAAGGGACCTGGGGGCCGTGTCAGTCCGGGGCTGGCCCCCTGCTCAGCCGCTTACGGCAGCTCCGTGGGCCTGTGGGTGGAGTAGGGAACTGGGGGAGACGGGCACGTTTCCAGAGGAAGGGATGGGGCGTGGGGCAGAGGGAGGGACGATTACTGAGTTCATGGCGGCCCAGCTACCACGCTGTACAGCTGGACTGATCTTCGCAATGACTCTAGCTGGTAGGTATTATCAGCCATACTTTACAGATGAGGAAACGAAGGCACAGAGAGGGGTGGCCATCCCCCCTGAGCCACTCAGCCAGGGAGGCAGTGGCTGGGACCCAGGCCCGATTTTAAATTCCAGGAGCTTGAGCTAAAACGCCAGCTCCCCCGGCCTGTGACGCTGAGGAACGGGTGGGAGAAGCCCCTGTTTGGCTCAGAGATCATGATGCCGTAACCCGCAGTGTATGGTCTGTCTGCAGAGGACGTCTTCGATGAACTGTTCAGGCTGGCTCCCGAGAAGGTGGGCGCCGTGAAGGAGGTGAGAGACCCAAGTCCCCGCAGCTCTGGCCCCGCCCCCACCCGCCCACCTGGGCCATAGTTTCCTGTGGAGTGTGGGGGGTGGGGCTCCAAGCGCCGCAGGGTAAGGGATGGTCGGGCCTCAAGCCTGTGAGCAGAGTTTACATCCACCACCCACCTATCCACCCACCCACCCACCCACCCAGCCGCCCATCCACCCACCCATCCATCCACCCACCCGCCCATCCACCCGCCCACCTACCCACCCAGCTGCCCATCCACCCACCCAGCCGCCCACCCACCCAACAAGCCGCCCATCCACCCACCCAGCCACCCATTCACCCACCCAGCCGCCCATCCATCCGTCTGTCCATCCACCCACCCACCCAACCACCCATCCATCCATCCACCCATCCATCCACCCACCCACCCAGCTGCCCATCCACCCACTCAGCTGTCCATCCATCCACCCATCCACCCACCCAATCCACCCACCCATCCACCCACCCAGCCTCCCATCCACCCAGCTGCCCATCCACCCATCCATCTACCCATCCATCCACCCATCCATCCATCCATCCATCATCCATCCATCCATCCATCCATCCATCCATCCATCCATCCACTCATCTGCCCGTCCACTCATCCACCCACCCACCCATCCACCCATCCACCCAGCCACCCATCCACTCATCCACCCACCCACCCATCCACCCATCCACCCAGCCGCCCATCCACCCAGCCGCCCATCCACCCAGCCGCCCATCCACCCATCCACCCATCCACCCAGCCGCCCATCCACCCAGCCGCCCATCCATCTACTGGACTTGCCTGGGGGACAACGGGGAAGAAACGGGGCCCTGGTCCACACCTGCTGTGCGCCGGGTGCTATGGGGTTGAGGGGGGCTTCCTGTCCCCCTGAGGGGGAAGGTGGCGCCCTGAGCCCTGGCTGGGTCCTTGCTCTTCCCCGGGTAGGCCATCGTGACCTTTGTCAACCAGAAGGTGGAACGCCTGGGCGTGTCCGTGCAGGACCCGGACACCCAGGTAGGTGGTTTCTGGGGTTCGCATCCCACCTGCTCCATCTCTCTCCCCTGGGACAGTGGCGGTGTCCGGAGAGTGACGGCACGGGCGAGGCCAGTGTTAGAGGCGGGTGGGCAGAGGGGGTCCTGAAGGCCTGGTATCTGGGTGGTGTCACCAGGGTATACCAGCAGAAAGGAGTCCAGGCCGAGCCAGGCACTGCAGAGAGGCCCCGTGTGAGGCATCTCCATGGAGGTCTTCGAAGTGGTTTTCCTCCAAGATCCAGACTTGTGTTTTTCCCTTGGAAGAGCTGGATTGGGCTGCATTAGCATATGACACGCTGGTGCCAGGACGGCGGCTTTATCTCTGTGCACACAGGCGGAACCCGCAGGAATATCAATGCGGCGGCCGCCGAGGGAGCCATGTGCTGCTCTGTGCCTCCTCCCGAGGGAATAATTTTACCCTTAGCTCCGTTCTCTCCTGTGCTTCTGGAGCTCCTGGGCCAGTGTGTGGCTTAAAAAACGATAAGGGGCTCTTTCCCTGGAAACATAGAACAGCGCCTTCTACTCATCACGTGTGAGGTGCCGGCACCAACAGCCGCTCCGTACCTGCTGTGGCTGCGTTTATAGCAATGCTTCAAGGTCAGGGACGCCGGCCCCATTTCTCAGACAGGGAAGCCGAGGCCCAGAGAGGCTGTGTGACCTCAGTAGGGCCGCTCGGCCTGGGATAGGAGAGTGGGACCCCCAGGCCATGTGCCCCCAGCGCCAGGCCATGTGCCCCCAGCGCCAGGCCCTGTGCCCCCAGCGCCAGGCCATGTGCCCCCAGCGCCAGGCCCTGTGCCCCCAGCACCAGGCCCTGTGCCCACTGCCCCCCTCTGTAGTTTGCAGATGGCGTCATCTTACTCCTGCTGATTGGACAGCTGGAAGGCTTCTTCCTGCACCTGAAGGAATTCTACCTCACACCCAACTCCCCTGCGGAGATGGTGAGTTTCCAGAGACATTCCCTGAGGGTCTGCCTCTGAGTGGACAGATCGGTGCAATTGGCACGGCCCGTCTTTTCTTACTCACCTCCAGTGACGTGGAGGGTGGAGAGGACGTTTGTTTGCCCATGTGTCCTCTCATCCACCCACCCGCACACCTATCTGTTGACTTGCCCATTCACTCATTCACCCAATTAATTAAACCCTTCACCTGCCACCCATCCATCCATCTCTCCCTCCCTTCCTCCATCCATCCATCCATTCACTCATCTGCCCATCCACCCATCCACCCAGCCACCCATCCACCCAGCCTCCCATCCACCCACCCACCCATCCACCCACCCAGCCGCCTATTCATCTATCCATCCATCCATCCATCCATCCATCCATCCATCCATCCATCCACCCGTCCACCCATCCACCCAGCCGCCCATCCACCCACCCAGCCGCCTATCCATCTATCCATCCATCCATCCATCCACCCATCCATCCATCCACCCATCCACCCACCCACCCATCCACCCACCCACCCATCCACCCATCCACCCATCCACCCATCCACCCAGCCGCCCATCCACCCAGCCGCCCATGCATCCATCCATCCATCCATCCATCCATCCATCCATCCATCCCTCCCTCCCTCCCTCCATTCATCCACCCATCCATTCACTCATCTGCCCATCCACCCATCCACCCACCCACCCATCCATCCATTCATCCATCCATCCATCCATCCATCCATCCATCCATCCATCCATCCATCCACTCATCTTCCCGTCCACCCATCCACCCACCCACTCATCTGCCCGTCCGTCCATCCATCCATCCATCCATCCATCCACCCACCTGCCCATCCACCCATCCACGCATCCACCCATCCACCCACCCGCCCACCATGCACCTGGCCCCTCATTCCTGAGACCCTGCTTGGTGACAGGCCCTGGGCCGTGTGGGCCAGAAGGACAGCCCAACACAGCTCCTGCTTTGGGAGCCCCCAGTCCACGCCCCTGTGCTCTCAGCATTGCAGTCTTCCAGGGCTCCTTGTGGATGGGTCGGGATCTGAAGGAGAAAGTGGTTCGTAGAACCGGAAGAAATCAGGAGAGACATTGCCTAGAGGGGGCCGTGAAATTGATTAGGGCTTAGTCTGCAGAGTCAAACCCTCACCAGGGGGACAGTGCCAACAGAGGCTCCGCTGTGGACACAGCACAGAGACTTCAGGGCGGCGTCTGTGCTTCACGCCCGTGGGCGTCAGGAGTCCCCCGTGGGCCCTGGAGGCTGGCAGGCGGGCTGGCAGATGGCCGCCTTAGTCCGGGCAGGGGGTCTCTGGCTTGGCCTGGGGGCAGATGGAGGGAATGATGCTGCTGGGGGAAATGACAGGGCCCTGGTCCCCACCGCCCGGGGCTCAGCCGAGTCCTCGTGAATGAACACCTGGCAGGAGGCGGTGTGGAGGTGTGGGCTGTGGGGACCAGGGGGCTGGTGACCTCCCACAACCCCAGGTGGCCAGCTCATCTGTGTCACACAGGGCCCCCTGGCCGCTCACGCCAACCAGCAGGAGGGCACCCCCTTATCTCTCCACACCAACGGCTCTTCCTGGGGCTCTTCTGGGAGGACGGAAGGCTCCTGACTCCTTTGATGTCCCCAAGTGTCCCTGGGGAGGGCGAGCACCCTCTGCCCTGGGCCTGCCTGGGGGGCGTGAGGTTCACACCCTTGTTCCTGGCCCCGTTCCAGGACCCCCACCTGGCCTTTCTCCAGGTCCCTTCCTCAGCCCCTCTCCTCACATCTGGGCCTGCTGTTTATCCCTCTGCACCTGCCTCCAGCAGGCGTGGTCTCTGCCCTCAGTGGGTATGGTCTCTGCCCTCAGTGGGTATGGTCTCTGCCTTCAGAGGGCGTGGTCTCTGCCTTCAGTGGGCATGGTCTCTGCCTTCAGAGGGCGTGGTCTCTGCCCTCAGTGGGCGTGGTCTCCGCTGTCCCAGGAGCAGGGATGATCCCCACTCCAAGGATGATCCCAGCAGCCAGGACAGAACAACAGCCCTTTCGGAGTTGGGGCCTGGGACTTGCTACCCTGGCAGAGTGACCCGACCTTCCTCGCCAGCGGTATTTGCGCAAGATTGCCGTTTGCGGGCAGAGACGGTAGGGAGGGATGGCCGGAGAGAGCATCCGTCCTGCAGACTCACAGCACCAGGGACAGCACCGTCCTTCCGCCCACACTCAACAATGGCTCCTCGGAGGGTCTGAACGCACCCTCCCGGGTGGCAACCTCCCCTCGGCTCCGCGGAACCGCGTTTTCACCTTCATCGTGGCCAACCTGCGCGGAAGAAACGTGATGCCCTGGGCGGAGAGGAGAGAGGCATCCTGGGGCCAGGCAGCTCCTGGCTCAGAGCGTCCTGGCTGAGGAGTGTGACCCAACAGCGCCTGGGCCATCCCCACGGGGTGGACAGCAGCGTCCTCCAGGCACGAGCGCCACGGGGCAGGGTGGGGCTGCTTGGCCCAGTCATGGCCAGTGCGTGGTAGACGCTCCGCCGATATTTGAGGAATAAGTGAACGAAGGACGTGTTTCCAAAACACTGGTCCCAGGGACCCGGTGGTCAAATAACTCGGGAAAACATGCGTCGTCTTAAGGTTCACGATGCACCATGACGCACTCAAGGCGCTGAGCAGTCCTGCAGCAAAGGGTTTCCTTATCACTGGGTTCAACCAACATTTCCCCAAGCCGTTTAGTCACGGACTTTCCTCCGTCTCTACCCTGGATCAGAGGCCGGGCTGCGAGGCGGGGAGCGCGGGGCTGCGAGGCGGGGAGCACGGGGCTCCTCACTCCCACGGGGGCCTGTGCAGCCCGCGAATCGTGTTCCTGAGTATGTGGACAACAGCATCGATTCAACCCGCATTTTCCAGAATATTCCAGTCTGGGGAGAAGACTTGGGGACACAGTGACAGGACACGTGGTGGAGCTCGGACCTGCTCCCTCCGAGGTGCCCGGCCAGCCCCCAGGTGTGGCCCTGCTGGGGGCCCCGTGGCAGCTCTTGTCTCTTCTTCTCGGCTGACCGTGAGGGGACAGCCCTGCGGGCCGCCAACCCCACTGCTCCCACTCTCTGTTGCATCCTGGACCTGCGCCGGCTCAGCCACTCTGTGCATCCGATGCTCCAACATCCACTGTCCCCACTGGGGAAGGGCCTGCCGCTCGCCTTCCAGGTCCCAAGGCGGGAGCCAGCCCCTGGCCCCAGGGCACAGCAGGAGTCCTTGGGGGCTGGCAGAAGACACTCCCCCGACTCTGCCCAGTGCCCTGGGGCCAGGACTGTGACCCACACCCTTACTCCCTCGGGAGAGGCCTTTCTCAGGGGCCTTGGAGCCCTCCCACACGTCCCGTCTCCGGCCCTGGCAGGAGCCCCGATACGGGAGTCAGCAGGCGGCCTTAGAGCTCGCGAGTGCCTTCCGTTCCTGTCCGTCGTCACCTTGGACCCCACGGCAGCCTGGGAGCGGCAGGCGGGAAGGTGGGCTCTTCCACGGCACAGATGAGGGACTGAGCCCAGCCAGGCCCCGTGACTTGTCTGACCTGTGCCCTTTGACCCGGTGGGGTGACGCACAGACATCCAACCTAAATCTCAAGACTCGACCTGCCCAGACCTCCCAGGTGACAGAGGCAGCCTGGGCCAGGCTGGACTCCCTCCCGCCCAGCCCTCCCTCCAGGCCCCGGCTGGGTTGCCATGGGAACTGCCTGGCATGTGTGATGCTTGCTGTGGGCGGGGTTGGGAAGGCTGGCCACCAGTCTGGGATGTCCAGCCCCCAGTGGACCGTTGGGTGGCTGAGACCATGGGAGGAAGGACCTGCTGGAGGTCCCCGGGGTCCGGGGGTTCAGCCAGCTTTAGGGCTCGCTGTCCCCCTTCAACCCACCCCCTCTCTCGGCTGCCCACACGGAAGGGTAGGCTCCACCTGATTGTACCTGAGGCCCAGGGGAGAGACTAGATGTGGAAAGGGAGGTGACCCCACCAGGTCTGCTCTGAGCCCAGGGCTGACAGGGCTCCCCACCCAGGATCCCCTATCAAGACACAGGAGAGGGGTGGTGGCCCCACTCTGCAGGTGAACAAGGGAGGCCTGGGACCAAGCGGCCTGCTCCCCTGCTCCGGGTCATGCAGTGACCAAGCCGGAATTCGGGCCCTGGAGGGCCTGGGCTGGGGGGCCCTGCCTGCCTCCAGCCTGCCTTGCACGGGTGTCAGAGTGAGACAGACCTAATTCTAGCCTTTCCCATCTTGTGAGCTCAGATAATCCCCGTGGCCACTGGGAGCCTGGGTTCCCTCGTCTGTGCTTTGCCCATGAAACGCAGCTGGCTCTGAGGGCATTTGTCACCCACAGGGCCCGGGGCTACCTCAGAAGAGGCCAGGAGGGACCGGTGCTCCTACCCCTGGCTAAGTCCCCTCCCCTGGCGGCCTTACCTCCAGGTCGCCTCCACCAGGAAGCCTTCCCTGACTGGCAGGCAGGGTGCTCTCCTCAGTGGCTGCATTCCCACTAGAGGTGGCCTCCGTGGTGCGCGGTTGGACATCGTGGGTGAGGGTGGGCCTGCCACGGGGGCCCGGGGCCTGGGTTGGGGCTGCCTCGTTTGCCAACGTCTGGGGGGGTCTTGTCGTTGTAGCTGCACAACGTCACCCTGGCCCTGGAGCTGCTGAAGGACGAAGGCCTGCTTGACTACCCTGTCCGCCCCGAAGGTGAGCGGCGGCTATGGGGGCGGGGGCGGGGGCGGGCAGGGCCTGTGGGTGCGCTCCAGCCGCTTGCTCTGTGGGGCACACTGTGGCTTCACCCCGTGGGGGAGGGTCCTGGGGAGAGGAGATGGGGGACGAGTCCCTGGTGATGGGCGGCTGGAGAGGTGAGACCCTGAGGACTTTCTGCACCGGAAGAGGGGTGCCGGGGAGGACGGGGTGGGAGGAGGGCAGGGCCGTGCGATGGGGCCTGCCTGGGACTCAGGCTGAGCGTGCCCAGCTGCCCGGCATGCCCGGGGTTTGGGGAGTCAGCACTGAAGCCCTAAGTCCCAGGACAGCCCCGGGTCCCGGCACTGGGGCGGTCACCCCTGCCCGGGCCTGACCGGCTGCCCTGCTCTCCCGGCACAGACATCGTGAACAAGGACAGCAAGAGCACGCTGCGCGTCCTCTACAGCCTCTTCTGCAAGCACAAGCTGAAGGACAGCACGGACAGGGGGCCCCGGGGACCCCCGAGTTGACCGTCACTGCCCCAAGCTGCTGCTCAACCGCTTCCCTGGCCCAGGCCTGCGCCCGCCCCCCACCCCCCCCCCCCTCCGTGTCCATCTGCTTGAGACCTGTGAGCCCACTAGATGTGGATCCGTTTTGAGCCAACCTTTGGCCTCGCTTGGTTTATTTTAACACAAGTGTTTCTGGGAGGATTTGGGGAGCCTGCCAGGGTCCCGGGAGGGCGTTAAATATGCATAAACATGAGGTGACCCAGGCACAGCCTTGCGCCCCACAGCCTGCTATGGAGGTGCGCCTGTCCCCTCGGAGGGCACCCCGCTCCTGGGGCAGCCAGAGCCCGGCCACGTGACCGGCCCTCGGGGCTGAGGTCTGGCTTTGAGGGCAGCAGGGGCCCTCAGGTGTCAGGGCTGAAGGCCAGAGGCCCCGGCCTGCCCTCGCTCAGCCGCTGCCGCCCAGGGTGACGGCCCCAGGATCACCAGCCAGCGGCAGGAGCCCCACGTGACTCCAAACCCACATTCCCGAGCCACTCGGGGAAGTTAACCCAGTTGTTGCCCGAGGCACCGAGGCCCAGGCCCACCCCTGTGGCTAGAATCAGGAGCCATGCCCGTCACAGGGAAGAAGTCCCTGGGGTGGGCAGTGGCTCAGAGTCTCCCAGTCTGTCCCCAGGAGGTGCCGGAGGCTCTGGATCCTCCTGGCACTGCTGGTTCTGACCTCCCCCGCTGACCCCCATCTGTCCCCTGCCCCACCCAGCCTCTCCACGCTGACCGCTGTCAGCCCTGCCTGAGACGCCCTCATCCCAGCCACCCAGCACCTGTCCCTCCTAAGAGGGGGACATCCTTGAGGAGAGAATGGAGGAGGGATGGGCCCTGGGCAGGGTGGACGCCGGGGGGGTCCGGTGCCTGGGGGTGGGTAGAAGGAGTGGCTCCCACAAAGGAGACTGAGGAGGGTGCAGGGAGCCCCTCCCTCCGAGCAGCCTGCCACCCAGCACCCTGGCTCTCCCTGCCTCCCTCCCCTCCAGCCCCAGAAATGGGGCTCCAGCTGGCGTGGCTGCAGGAGTTGGAAGCGGGTCTTCCAGGGGCGGAGGCCGGCGCCCGGGGCAGGAGGAGCTGGCAGGCTGGGCTGGGGTGCAGCAGCTCCGAGTGAGTGACGGGAAATGCCTCGAAGGCGGAGGTGCCGGAGTTGAGCCGCTTCCCAAAATAACCCCGGGGCAGCTGTCTCGGACCTGGAACTGGGGCTGGCTGCCGGGCTGCGGGAGCCCCGGGCCCGCACCAGCGCCGCGCTGGGAACAGATGGCACGAGGAATATTTTTTCTTTTACCAAAGAAACAGCTTGTCTGCAGACCGTGTTCCTCCCCGCCTCTCCGTGGTTACCGTTCCAAGCCGCCGCCTCCCCCAGGCCCTGCCCCCACAGCTCCTCCTGGTAAGACCTGGGCAGCCGGGCAGAGAGCACCTCCAGCCTCTCTCACCTCAGAGCTCATGGGTCCTCACCACTGGCTGGTTTGGCCCAGGGGGCACCTGGACCCTTGGTTCTTGGGTTCCGGGCTGAGCTGGGGCAGCAGCCTCTGGGGGCCCGGGTGGTGGGAAAAGGAACGATGGGATGTTCCAGAAATGGTTCTTCCAGAGACAGCCGGCCAAGTGACCGGGGCAGACCAACCGTGGTGGAAATTCATCCACTAATCCATCCACGAGTGTTTCAAATCAGCTGGCACGTTAGTGCCTTGTGGGCATCGACACACAGGTGGGCTCTTACCTCCACATAAGCCCTGTGCACGGGCCACTCCTCAGGGACTTGAGCCCACCCAGCGGGCTGAACCCCAGCCCCCGCCCCCCGACACCTCGCACACCGTGTTACGGCTGTGCTCAACTCCGGGCTCGCTGCTCTGACCTCTGGCCAGTGCCCTCGGCCACGGAGCGAGGCCAGCGGGTCAGGTCACCAGCTCAGCCAGTGGAGGACCCGCAGCTCCAGGCCGTCCTTCCCTCGCCGTCTGTAGCCACGGGAGCAGTATGGCCTCGGGGATGGCCTGCGCTCCAAGCCCACGGGGCCTCTTCGCAGCTGCATGGTCTTGGGCAAGTCGCTGGCCTTCCCTGAGAGGGAGCTGGCTGAGCCCCCAGAGCGTGGTACACGATGGGCCGGCCGCCCGCCGAGCGCCCGTGCCTGGTCCAGGTGTAGAAACTAGAAGCTTTGGGCCCAAAACACCCGGAACCAGTGTGAGTAAAGCGAGGCTGTGCTGGGAAGCCGAGTCTCGGGACCCCAGGGCTGGAACATTCTGCAACTTCTTCTTTTTAAAATATACTAGTGGCCTGGTGCACGAAATTCATGCACTTGTTGGGGCGGGGGAGGGCGGATCCTGGCCTGTGCCCTGTCACAGTGCGGGAGCCCCGCAATCCATCACCCCAAAGAGGTAGGCCCCGCCCACCCATCCGGAGCTCCTCAATGGATTGCCCCAAAGAGGTGGGCCGGAGCCGGGGGAGACCTGTGGAACCCCGGGGGCGGGCCTGCAGCGGAGGCCTCCCTCTGCGCGCGCCTGCCTAATCCCCCCCACCCTGCCCCCGTCCCCGACGCTGCGAGGCCCCGCCCATCCGTGCCTGCTGTGCATGCTGCCTGCTGAGCGGTTGTGACGTTATGGCGTCCAGGACAATTTGCATATTCCTCTATTATTATATAGGATTTTTATTGATTTCAAAGAGGACAGGAGAGGGAGAGAGAGATCGACACATCAATGCTGAGAGAGAATCATGGATCGGCTGCCTCCTGCACGTCCCACACTGGGGATCAAGCCCACAACCTGGGCATGTGCCCTGACCGGAATCGAACCCTGACTTCCTGGTTCATAGGTCAAGGCTCAACCACTGAGCCATGCCTGCTGGGCTGCAACTTCCTCCCAGTGGAGCCCTTGACTCCCGCTGCTGACCTTCCCCAGCCTTCCCAGCCTGGGTCCCGCACCGCGAATCGAGTCCCTCACTCCCCGCCCCACCGCCCTCTGGCACAGTGGGAACTGGCGTTGAAGGCGGGGCATCTGGGTTCAAATCCCCACTCGGCCCTTTGTCTGCTGTGACCTCCTGGGAGGGACTGGACTTCCTGAGTCGGTGCTTCCTCCTGGTAAAGGGGGGGTCCCCCCGAGGCAGCTCGGCTGACATCTGTCTGGTCCACGCTGGGCTTGGCACTGCTGATGCACGAGCGCCCAGGGCTGCTTTGTGCCCTCGAGCTTCCACAGCAGGACAGCCGGGTCTAGGTGTCCCCAGAGGAAGCTGCTGGCCTTGGGTGACCCCAACCGGAAGTCACGCAGCTTCACGGAGCTCTGTGGCTGGCGGTCGCAGGCTGCTGTGGGCTTGGCCTTGGAGAGCCGGAGACTCAAGGAGCAGCCTCCATGAGACCAGAGCCAGGGCCCGGAGGTGCTGGGCCACTGAGGCCACCAGCCAGAGGAGGGTCCTGGCCAGACGCACAGGCCGGTCAGCCCAGCAGGGGAAGGAGCCCCGTGGCCCCGCGGACAGCTGGCCCGTGTCAGGCTGCTCCCCGGGGGTGGACGCCCCCGGCCCCTCCTGGTGCCGACAAAGTTTTGAACGCATCTTTCCTTGACAGCACGGCTTCCCCGGGCCAACTTGGCAGGTCGAGTGGAGCCGGAAAGGGAGACAGGTGCTGGCTGGCGGGGACCTGGGCTCCTCCTCCTCTGGGCACAGCTGGCAGGTGTGCGGGCGGGCCTGGGGCGGCCCTGCCAGGACCTGGTCTGACGAAGAGGTCCCCCCTGCTCCCCCCCACCCAATGTGTGGATGTGTGTTTAGGAAAAATGTTACCCGGGCGTCAAACCCTTTCAGCTCACTTAGCACGCATCGCACTCGCTGCCTCTCCTGATAAGAATACAATGCCGGGTGAGGAAAACCAGCTTCTGAACACACAGGTGCCCACGCCCTCCCTCTCTGGGCCCCGTCTCCACGGTTCTGAAAACCAGAGGCGGCGACACCTGCTTGGCTGAGCCCCAGATGGAAAGGCTGCAGAAGGGAAGACCAATATTTATTCGCTGTCATGTTCAGAAACCAGGCCAGGAGCCACAGACAGACCTCCCTGCCTCGTTCAGGCTGCAAATTCCCCGTGAAGTCACGTCTTGCTGCCGCCCGCCCCCACGCCCCCCCCCCCCAACGACACACACACTGGGGTTTGGCTTGAATATCTGCCAGCCGCTCGGTTATTTTCTGAGGCAGTTAATGAAAAGGGGGGTGACTGACAGCATCAGGGTGTTGCTTTAAAGCAGGGGTGGGCAAACTTTTTGACTCGAGGGCCACAGTGGGTTCTTAAATTGGACCGGAGGGCCGGAACAAAAGCATGGATGGAGTGTTTGTGTGAACTAATATAAATTCAAAGTAAAGGAGCGGAGGGGAGAGCAAGAGAACCGGATAGAACAGCCAGATCCGGCCCGCGGGCTGTAGTTTGCCCAAGGCTGCTCTAAAGGGATGCCTGCTGCCTCGGACCACACCCATCAGGGCGCGGGGCCTCTGCACGGCTCAGGGGCTCCCACTCCTCTCGGAGGTGGGGGTACAGGGCAGAGCCAGGGCACGTGGGTGAGGGCCCATCGGAGCCCAGGCGGCAGGGGGCGGGCCGTCTGTTTGGGTCCCTGTTGGGCACCTGGCCCCGCCCATCGGTGCAGGCTCAGGACAGGTGCTGGGCCAGCTCCCTGGTCATCGGCTCTTAGCAGAGCGTTCACGCATCCAGTGATTCTCCCATTGCCACGAGAGACTTGGTCTCCCACTCCTTGGCCCTCTGGCTCTGTCCCTTTCCCCCTTGAAAAAGCAAAACTCCCCATTTTTTTACTTCTGACCCGCAAGCAAGTTCTTTGCCCCATGCATCCCCTAAAACTGCTCTGAATGAAGACTGACTCCCAACCTGAAACCCACAGTCCTCGGCCAGAGCCCAGCTTTCTGGCCTCCTGGAGTCAGCAGCATGCCCCTGGCCGCCCTCTCCTCACCTGCACCCAGGACCCTGCGTCCATCTGCCAGTGCCTCCTACTCCCGCTGGTTCTTCCTATCCCCTTGACCTTGAACATGTTGGAGGGCTAGGGTTAGGGTTAGAGCTAGGACTAGGGCTAGGGTTAGGGTTAGTGTTAGGGGTAGGGGTAGGTTTAGAATTAGGGTTTCAGTTAGGGTTAGGGCTAGGTTCAGGGTTAGATCTAGGCTTAAGTTTAGGGTTAGGGCTAGGTCTAGGTTTAGGGTTAGGCTTATTGTTAGGGCTAGGATTAGTGTCAGGTTTAGGTTTAGGGTTAGGTTTGGGCTAGAGTTAGGGTTAGGGCTAGGGTTAGGGTTAGGGTTAGGGCTAGGGTTCGGGTTTGGTTAGGGTTAGTGTTAAGGCTAGGTTTAGAGCTAGGGCTAGGGTTAGGGTTAGGGCTAGGATAGGGCTAGGGTTAGGATTAGGGTTAGGTTTAGGGCTAGGTTTAGGGCTAGGTTTAGGGTTACAGTTAGTGTTAGGGTTAGTGTTAGAGGTTAGGGTTAGGGTTAGTGTTATGGTTAGGGTTAGGTTTAGGGCTAGGATAGGGCTAGGGTTAGGGTTAGGGCTAGGATAGGGCTAAAGTTAGGGTTAGGGCTAGGATAGAGCTAGGGTTAGGGTTAGGGTTAGGTTTAGGGCTAGGGTTAGGGTTACAGTTAGTGTTAGGGTTAGCATTAGAGGTAGGGTTAGGGTTAGGGATCTGTTTAGGGGTTAGGGTTAGGGTTAGGGTTAGTGTTAGGGTTAGGGTTAGGGCTAGGATAGGGCTAGGGTTAGGATTAGGGTTAGGTTTAGGGCTAGGGTTAAGGTTACAGTTAGGGTTAGGGTTAGCGTTAGAGGTAGGGTTAGGGTTAGGGTTATGGTTAGGGTTAGGGTTAGGGCTAGGGTTAGGGTTACAGTTAGTGTTAGGGTTAGGGTTAGGGTTAGGGTTATGTTTAGAGGTAGGGTGGTTCTTGGAAGCTTTAAACACCGCCGAGATGCCAGTGAGGTCCACGTCATTCCTCTAGCCTGGGCACCTGTTCTTATTCCAGCCAGGGACCTCCATGACAGTCCCATGGGGCGTCAAATCCGTGTCTTCTGAAGCTCTGTGGCCACCACTGAGCTCCTGACTGCCTCCAAGCCTCCCGTCCTGCTGGCTGCAGCCTGATCTTCCCCTTGCTCTGCCCAGGGCCTCGGGTTCCCCCATGGTTCTCCTCTGTCCCTCCCCTCTCCCCGTCAGATCTGTCAGGAAATAAAGTAGGCTCTACCTGCAAAATGATTCCCGACTCTGACCTCGTCTCACCACCCGCTGCTTCTGCCCGGGAAGAAGCCCCCTTCATCCTTGCCCTAAAGTCTGCTCTCCACACAGCCAGCAGAATGAGCCTTTACGAACACTACGCCAGGATTCATCGCTCCTCTGGTCAGAACCTTGCAAAGGCTCCCACACTTACCCGGAATACCGGCCACGGTCCTACCGGGGTCTACAAGGCCCATTTTAATTTGACTCTTGTACCTCCTCTCCCATCACCCCCTCTGCCCACCCCCTTGCTCACTCCAGTGGCCATGCTGTGAGGAAGCCCAAGAAGCTGTGTGGCGAGGCCCACCCGAGAGAGAACCGAGGTCCCCACCCGAGAGCCCCCGCTGAGCCCCCAGCTTGTCGCCAGCATCAACCGCCAGCCGTGTGAGGCAGGTCATGCGATCCCCAGCCATCCCTGTGAAGTGGAGAACGCCCACGCTCACCCCAGAGAATTCTCATAGCCGTGGCTGTTCTAAGCCACTAAGTTTTGGGATGGTTTGTTATACAACAATAAATAAACAAATGTTCAACTGAGGACTTGCTTTAAAAATGTATTTTAGCCTCGCTGGTGTGGCTCAGTGGTTGAGCGTCGGCCTATGTATGAATCAGGAGGTCAGGGTTTGATTCCTGGTCAGGGCACATGCCTGGGTTGTGGGCTCAATCCCATGTGGGGCACGTAGGAGGCAGCCGATCAATGATTCTTTCTCATCATTGATGTTTCTCTCTCTCTCCCTCTCCCTTCTTCTCGGAAATCAATACAGTAAAAATATATTTTAAAAAGAAACATTAGCATTGATAATCCAAATGCAACTTAAAAGTGTGTCCCGTCCGTAGTGATGGCTTGTGAATAGCCCCAATTGAGGAACTTTTCTCAGGGTTTGAAAACTGTCCTCCAGTCCAATGAAGAGAACATTCATGCAGGGACGAGGGGCGACGTCCACACGCCTTCCTTGCTTCCCTTCCACCGACGCTAACAGGGAAGCTGCGCGGGACGGGACGTTCCTGCTGCTACACTGGTCACGGCTGCGATCAGCCTCCTGCGAGAATCAGCGGACTGTGTGAGGTTTACATAAAGAGCGTTATAGGCTGCATTACTATTTGTGAACTTTGGGCCACGCGTCCTTTATGTCAGCACATGTGATAATGAAGACAGGCATGTGCCGTGTTCACGCATTGCTTGCTGGAGAGCTGCTCATCCAGTCTGCTCCCCGTTGCTCAGCATGGTCGCTTCCACCCCCACGCGGGATTCCCCTCCCACCCGCCCCCACGCGGGAGTCCCCTCCCACCCGCCCCCACGCGGGATTCCCTCCCACCCATCCCCACGCGGGAGTCCCTCCCACCCCCACACGGGAGTCCCCTCCCACCCACCCCCACACGGATTCCCTCCCATCCACCCCCACGCGGGAGTCCCCTCCCACCCGCCCCCACGCGGGAGTCCCTCCCACCCACCCCCACACGGGAGTCCCCTCCCACCCCCACACGGGATTCCCTCCCACCCACCCCCACACGGGATTCCCTCCCACCCACCCCCACACGGGAGTCCCCTCCCACCCCCACACGGGATTCCCTCCCACCCACCCCCACACGGGATTCCCTCCCACCCACCCCCACACGGGAGTCCCCTCCCACCCCCACACGGGATTCCCTCCCACCCATCCCCACGCGGGATTCCCTCCCACCTACCCCCACGCGGGATTCCCATTCGACCCGCCCCCACGCGGGATTCCCTCCCACCCACCTCCCACATGGGATTCTCTCCCACCCATCCCCACGCGGGATTCCCTCCCACCTCCCCCCATTTCACACCATCCACGCTGGCTGAAGGCTGTAGTGTTTTCAGCGTTAATAGGTATTTCCAGATTGCCTTCCACAGAGGCTGTAATCAGTGTCATTTCTAGCTGCGTGCGTTTCTAGATTTCCTTTTTGCCCGTGTGATGGGCGAAACGTGGCATCGCATTATTCCGCGCTGCCCCCTCCGCTCTGGAGCTCGGAACGGCCTGTGGTCACTGAGGTGGGTTCTGTGCCCCGCCCCCTGAGGCCCCTCCCTTCCCCCAGAGCGGGCTGTCCACTCCCTTCCGCCCAGGGCTCGGGCCTCTGCAAACCCACCGAGCCCCGCCCCCTGAGGCCCCACCCTTCCCCAGAGCGGGCTGTCCACTCCCTTCCGCCCAGGGCTCGGGCCTCTGCAAACCCACCGAGCCCTGCAGGTGAGCCCTGCGTCCAAATCCCTGGTTCGCCTCTGCAAAGCCTCTTCCTCGTGCGACCGCCGTCTATTCACACACAGCTGTGAGGCGTCGTGCGGGGAGACCCCTTCCGTTTCCCGGTGGGAACACCTTGCAATCTCACCCCCGGGGTATTGGCACAGGCTCCGCCGCGGTGCGTACCCTCCGTCATCACAGGACCTGGCCGCGCCCCTTTCACACCCTCCTCCACGCGTCCCACCGCTCCTCAGCCCTGACAGCCCTCACCTCCCCCGCGCCTGTAAGTGCGCCTTCGGGACGTTACCTACCTGGACTCACCCAGCAGGCAGCCTTTGGAGCTGGCTTTCCGCAGGCCGTGCTGTTCTCGGAGCTTCGCCCGGATCGGCGCACCTGCCAACCACGGTTCATGCCTCTTTACTTCGGGGTCGTGTTCCATGGAGGGATGCACACAGTTTGCTCAGCCCCTCACCAGTTGAAAGGCATTAGACATTTTCCAGTTTGGGGTGCAGGTTTTGGTGTGAATATAAGTTTTATGGGGCATGAGGAGGCCCCAAGGGGGTCTCCAAAGAAGCCTCCATTTGCCCCAAGAACACGCCCACAGCAGCGAAATAGTGACGGCAATCCTGCCCCCTCTCCCTCCCCCCTACCTCCCACCCGGTCCAGTCCCGTGTCCCTTTTCTCTCTCCCAGCCCTGCTGCTGGCTGGGTTGGAGGAGGAGGGTGTGCTGAGAGTCACCCCCCCCAACCACCTGGACCCACTAGGCCAGTGGTCGGCAAACTCATTAGTCAACAGAGCCAAATATCAACAGGACAACGATTGAAATTTCTTTTGAGAGCCAAATTTTTTAAACTTAAACTTCTCCTAACGCCACTTCTTCAAAATAGACTCGCCCAGGCCAAAAACCGACGTCTGCGCGTGGGCCACGAAGTTTCAATCGCACTGTACGTGCACGCCCGTACGTGGTATTTTGTAGAAGAGCCACACTCAAGGGGCCAAAGATCTGCATGTGGCTCGCGAGCCGCAGTTTGCTGACCACTGCACTAGGCCATCAGTTGGGGCTCAAGTCCACGGGGCGGGGGGGCTGGGGGCGGGGGAGGAGAGCTGTGATAGCATTTGGTGCTGAAACCGCCCTGAACTGGACCTGGCCCCTTTGCTGTGGGAGCGACACAGCTCTGGCCAAACTGCTGGAGGCTGAGACCTGGGTGGCAGGAGGGCCCTATGTGGGCCCGGTGGGTGGCAGTTCTTGGAGGCACAAACCCCTATTTGCCCAGTGCTTGTTCCTCTGGGATGCTGGGGGCCTGGCCCTTCCCTGCAGACTCACCGGCTGGAGATGGCGCCCAGCCACGTTCTGAGCCAGCTCCTGAAATAAGCTCCCCCTCCCAGCGGGGAGGGCTCACACCCGCACCAGCTCCAGGGCGAGGCCTGCACGGGTCCCGACGGTGACCAAGAACAGGGGCGCAGGTTCCCCGGCGCATCTGGCACCAGGAGAGCACATTTCCAGGCAGGGGCCGGCTGACGTGACACTCTTTATTAAAACCTAAGGACATCTTTATAAAAACTACTGTATAGAAAGACAGAAGCAGTGCAACAGCGGTCAGTGTAAGACACGGCGTTAGTGTTACGGCATATTGTCAGGAATATTATTAGGAGTAATATTGGTTTTTGGTTTTCCCGGTTAGCGACTCTCAGGGCCCCCTTGCCTGTTCACGTGAAGCCGGGGTCCACGGGGGGAGAGAGGAACACTTCTGCCCCACCCGGAGCGGCGGGCCCCTGTCCCGCTGGCCCTGGGGGGCCCTGCCTTGCTAGGGTGACCGAGCGCCCCCTCGGGGTCCCCACTGAGTTATTGCACATCCCCAGGCCCTGCCCCTGCGGTTGCTTGGCGGCGACGTATCCCACCGGCTCTAACACAGAAAACGGGGAAAGGGACGGGGAGAAACTGCCCGTGAGGAACAGGTGAGGTGCCGAGAAGAGGCCCTCCCTCTCGCGTCACCCGTGTGGTTCCAGAGTGGCCACCCTGGTGCCCGGGGCGGCCGCACCATCTGTGACTTCCCGCCACGCGCTCGGGCCAGCCTGCCTCGGGGCGTCTGGGTCCTGTGCGTGGAGAGGGTGGGTTAGGGCCATTCAACTGGGCCCCTCACTGCACCAGCCCAGGAGCCACTGCCCCCGGGAAACGGTGCGGGGAGCCCAGCCCATGCGTGCCGCAGCCTGGGAGGGGTGCCCCCGCGGCGGGCACGGCAGCCCTGGGGTTCAGGCTGTCAAGGGCAAACGGGACAGGGCTTTGATACGAAGAGGGGAGCTTTAGGGACAGGGGACCAACGGCCACAGCCACTCACCCACACGCATCATTCTAGCACCAGCTGCCTGGCAGGGTCTTGGACTAGAGACTCGGGGAGGGGGGAAGGGGTGGGGACACCTCCAAGGTCACTCTGGTGGACGGGCGAGGTAAGTGCTCCCTGTTGCTTTGTGAATCTAAGCATCCCTAACCCCTAGGCACAGCTGTCGTCGCAGGTGACCCAGCCTCTCCCCCGACAGGGTGTGTCCTGACATCTCCGCCTACAGCAGGGCAGGGCCTGAGCCTGGTGAGCGCTGGCTGGCTGGGTCGGTGGGGCAGGGGTCTGTTGGATGGATGAATGAATGCGCGTGAACAGTGGATTTCCTAGGGCCTGGCATCGCTCCCGGCTGCCCTCCAGCGTTTGAGGTTTCAGGCTCTGACCCCCGAGCTGCGTACATCCGCTCACCCGCACCTGCGCGAAGGAGGGGCTGGGAGCGTCTGCTGTCGGCAGGGCACGGGGCATCACGCCGCCTGGTGAGGTTCCGGGTTGCAGATGGCAGAGGCCACAGTGCCACCCCCTCCCTGGGGGCTTGGCTGCCCCCTGACCTTTCAGATGTCTGTGGGGACCAGGCAGACACCCTGACGCCCGCCAGGCGAGCAGTAAGACCAAGAACCCCCGGGAGCTGCCGCTACTATCCCACTCCGATGGGCATGGCAGGCGAGGGCCCCAGAGACGGCCCAGGTGACATGGCTGCCTCGCAGCCGACAGCCAATGCCGGCCTCCGCGTGGAGCTCTTGCTGAGGCCCCGCCACGCCACTCCCCCCCACCCCCCCCGCGCCACTCCGCGCGGGGCCGCCCAGGGCTCTCTTCCTGCTGCAGAACCGACCAGCCGGGTTGAAAAATTAACGGAAGCCAAGCTCGGTTTCTTAAAAGCCTGTGGCCCTGGGGAGCTTGTCTCACGGCACCTCCTCCTGTAGACACGGGCCGGGGGGCAGCGGGGCCAGGACACCTTCCTGGCGTGGACAGGGGTTCGTGGGCTCTGCTGGGGCCTGGGGGGCAGTGCCGGGCATGGCCACCCCCACAGTCTCATGCCTGAAGGGACCTACATGGGACTGGGACCTGCTGGTGAGCCGGCCAGCATCTCAGCAGAGTCTGCACCTCCGTTTCTGGCCACGTTTCCCCTGATACCCCCAAGTCCTTCTTCCCTGTCCTGGGGCCCAAATTTGCCTGCAGAGGTGTTCGTCTGATGCGGGGAAATGCCCCCCAGCCCGCTAGCTGCCTGCCTGCTGTTTTTCTAAAGCAACAGAGACCGCGAGAGAGACGGGATATACCTGCAGAATCGCTTGTGTGACGTGTGCGTGCGTGTGTGCGTGCACAGCGCCTTTGTGCGTGTGCGTGTGCATGTGCATGTCTCCAGTTAAGGCCTGTTTCATACGGTCCTGCTCAGCTCCGAGGCAGCCGGGCAGAGCGAGCTCAGAGGGAGGGGAGGGCCAGAGGCCCCCGGGCCGCCAGCTCTGGGTTCCGAACAGAGTCCGGGACGCACCGCAGTCCCACCCGATCCGGACCAGAGGGAAAGCATGCCTGCTCGGGACGGGCGGCTCCCGCGGGAAGAAGTGCTGACGGACCCGGGAGTCACGCAAAGCGCCGGAAACCAGCTCCCGGGCGGGTCTCCTTCTCCGCTTTCCTCTTTCCGTGTCATTATTGTTACTTTCACAAATGACGTGGCGACGGCCAGCAGCTCACCGTGAGAGGGAAACAGGCACCTTGGACCGTCTCGGAGCCGCTGGAAACCGCCGGCTCTGTCCATCCCTTCTCGAACTTGTCACGACCCTGCACCGCATCCTCAGGGGCCCCGCTAACTGGCATGTCCCCCGCCACAGTGGGATGGGGACAGGCTTCTGTGGGGATGACCCCGGGGTTCCGCAGGGTTTGGGGGAACCCTCGACATCTGCGGGGCCCGAGCGACCTTCTCCACGGCCGCTCGCCCCCCCGCCCCACACTGTCCTCACCCCCTCACCTCCGCACGCGGCAGCGAGCTCGGTGACCTTCCTCTCGCGCCCACCCTGCACGCTTGCCAGATGGGAAACTGAGGCTCAGAGAGGGAAGGGGGCTTGCCCGAGGCCACGGCGGGGACGGGGCGGGGCTGCGCCTGTATCTCCAGCTGCTGGAGTCTGCCCCGCCCCCTGCAGGCTGTCACTCTCGGGCTCCAGCCCAGCGGGTCCACGTGACAGCGGCCTCTGGCCCCAGGCCTCCGGGCAGGGAGGCAAGGCCACCAGCTCCTTTTGGGCAGAGAAAGGGTATGAGCTGCTGCGCGAGCCTCACCCAGAACCACAGGAAGCTAACCATGCCAGCCCTCCCTGCCTGGTCCGGCTCCCTCCTCTTACCCACAGGGAAACGGAGGGCAGAGAGGGCACGGACCTGCCGGGCTCATGTCAGGACGCGGGTCTGTGCCCACCGCCCCCGAGCCCCGGGGATAGGGTCCTCTGTTTTCCGAGGCTCCGCACATGGGGTGCAGGTGTGGGCTGAGCCCGCTGGGCTGAATGGCTGCTGGGCGCGCCCCTCCCCCGGCCGTCGCTTCTCCACACAGACAAGGCCTGGCCCATGTCCTGGCACGACTGGCATCCAAGGGAAAGGAAGCCATGCCCATCCCTACATCAAGACCCCCAAGCGAAGGTTCCCCCACTTTGCCTCTGCTGAGCGGTCCACCTGGGCTCTGGCGCCACAGGCTGGAGGAGACGGGACTGAAGCCATGGCCTGGGTCTGCCACAGCCTGCCCGTGGGGCCTTGGGCAAGCCCCGTGACCCCGCTGAGCCTCCGTTTCCTGGCCCATAAAATGGGGAGCGTCCCTTCTCGATGGGGCTGTTGAGAGGCTGAAAGGCCAGGCTGTCTGTTAAACACTTCACACGCTGGCAAGTTCGTTCTGCGCCATCCAAGCACGAGGCTGACACGGTCTGGGCTCTCTCACCCTCACCCGCTCCGCACTCCCGCGGGGCCCAGCCCCCCGGATTTCCTCTGATTCCCGGACCACGGAGCCTGCTGCCGCCTCAGGGCCTGGCCCTGGCTGTCCCCTCGGCCTGCAGTGCTCGTCCCTACCCCAGGGCTGGCTCTTGCTTAGCATTCAGATCTGGGCTTGACAGGCACCTGCTTAGGAAGGCCTTCCCAGGGGGCCCAGCTCCACGCGGCCCCCACGCACATATTGTGACTGCATTCCCGACACAGCGCTCCCCCCGGCTGCTGTCCTCCTGCTTCTGCTCCGTCCCCTCCGCCCGGCTGGAAAATCAGCACCCCGTGAGCAGCGAGGGGGGGCCCCGCCTGCTCACGCTGTGTGATGGACAGTCTGGGTGCGGGAACGCTGGGTCTGGCTAAGCGAGGACGCGCGGTCCGAGGGGAAGGCAGGTTTACCGAGCAGGCGCTGGGGGCGATTTCAGCATCACGGACACCAGTGGGCGCGTGTGTCTACACGGGCAGCGTGGCCCTCGGGACTGATGATCCCTTCCAGGGAGGCACCCTGCCTGTGTGCCCGGGACACAGCGTGGGCAGTGGCCGTGGTGAGCTCTGCGGATGAACGTTACGGGCATCCAGGACTGTGTGAAAGTCCCACCTGAAAATGGAAGGGTTTCTAGAACCTTCCCCTCTGGGTTTCCATACTGCCAGTCACCCTGTCTGGGAAGGATCTGTGTGTCTGTCTCTCCCCTGAGGTGCGGCCCCCGGGGCAGGGGCGAGGACTGCGGACTCATCTCACGCCCCCAGCGCTGTCCGGCGTGGGCCTGACACACGGCAGGTGCTTACAGAGTGTGCTGAGCGAATCAGGGTCTGGGCAGCGATGGTGGAGAACTTGGGGTGATGGCCCGTCCACTGGGAAGCAACCGAGAGGTGTCCCCGGACTGTGCTGGGGGTGTTCCGGGCTGGAAGCTTGGACTCTGGGTTCCTACACCCCTAATATGTAACCGCGGGGCTGGCCCCCCGTCACTGTGTGACCCTGGCACCCTCCTTGCTCGGAGCTGTTTCTGCAGGGGGCTCCCCGCCTCCCCGCCCTCCCTCGCCGGTGGAGAGAGAAGCTGTGCACAGACACCCGCCTGGTGCCTGCCCCTCGGACAGTCAGACATGCCCCTTATTATTACTGTGGCTATGGGACTGACTTCTGTAACAATGAACCCGCCCTGGAGTTCTCAAATCCCGGCGTCCCCCCAAGACACGCAGGGCTGCGCCCCGTGCTTGCTGGCCCCATCTGGCGCGCAGCTGCCCGCTGCAGCAAACCCCTGGGACCCGGGACGCTGGCGAGGACCCCGCCACATGGTGGCACGTGCCCATCCGAGAACTTGGAGGGACCCAATAAAACGCAAACAAACAGAAAGAACACCCAAGTCACACATGCGCACGCACACACACACACGCACACACACACTCAATATTCTGACAGGCACGGGCCCACGAGCCGCTATTGGAGGGGACAGAGGCGAGGGAGCCGCGGCACGACGCACAGGCCTGCATCCCCCTGGCTGGCGTCGGCCAGGGCAGCTCTGTGTTGTCACCTTGAGTCCACAGTGGCGTCACCTCTCAGAAGCCACCAGCCCAAAAATGGGACTATTGCTTGTGGACAGGTGGCTCAGAACACCCCCCTGCACCCCCACTCCTGAGTGTGCTCCCAATCTTAAAGTCTGCGGAACGGGGTTCGGGGTACAGGCAGGACTTTCTCCTCTGCCACCACGGCGGCTGCCTCGGCTCTCCCTGGCGTCTCCGGTGAAGTTGTTCTCCTTGGAGGCTGCGCCGGCACTTCGGGTCTCACCTCCCCAGTCCTGAGGCACGGCGAAAGGGTTTTCTGGGGGAAGCAGAAGGAAACAGAATATCAGTGGTGTCTCCCCCATGGGGACACACTGGGGACATTTCTCTCAGACCTCCATGCCAGGAGGAGCCAGTTTTCCTCTAAGCCCATGGCCTGCCTTTGTCTTCTGGGAATTGGGAAATGTTTGACTTTAAGACTAGAAGCAGGACAAGCAAGCCTGTTGACTAGCCTATACAATAAAAGGCTAATAGGTAATTGTCCCCTCGACCGGGAGTTCGACCAGGGGGAGGGCTGGCTGGCCCAGCTGCCCGTGGCCCCTCCCCCCAGCTGGCCCCGCCCCCTACCAGCCCCGCATCCCGATTGGGGGCAGGCCAGCCAGACCCCACCCATGCACAAATTCGTGCACCGGGCCTCTAGCGGTTCCATATAGTACTAGCAACCCTGTCCCATGCAATAAGACAAGAAAAAAGCATAGCGTGTCAGAGATTCCCAAAACCAACTATTTGCAAGTAATACACATAGAAAATTCAAGAGAATCAACAGGCTAATTATTAGATTAGAGAGCACAGACATTTTCAATCTGTGAGACATCAGATCAACTTACAAAGCCAACGATGTTCATCTACCTCAACAATACGTCTGGCTTGGGGCAGTCCCAGTTAACAGCTGTTGTTCGGACATAATTTTTCATATTGTTCCCCTTTCACACTCAACGGCCTCCTATTTTGATGATGAGCTACATGGTCACCTTTGCTATAACAAACTGAAAATGATTAAGGACCGATCCTGATATCATTCCCAATCATAAGAAAAACCATTATGAGCCATGCAATCACACCACTGGAGAGGACCATATCACACAAAGTCACGGAGAGGACCAGGGGTCTTTATCTGAACAGTAGATAAAGCTGAAGTCAGGGCCCCTGGCACAGGGACGGGCTGAAGTCAGGGCCCCTGGCACAGGGACGGGCATTTACCACTTCGATCGGCAGAGCGGCTTTAGTCCTTTCTCCTCTCAAAATGACCTCCAAGCAAGGATGGCGAGGATCAGAAGCACAGACTCCATCTGCGGGAGGCACTGTGAATTCCCTGTCTTATATCCATGTGCAGGGCCCTTACCCAGCCACAAATACTCACCTTCCCAGACTCCCTTGCAGATAGGGGTGATCACATGACCCAGTCTGGCCAATGCCATGCAAGTGGAAGTCTACTGGGAAGGGGACACAAATCCGGAAGAGCAGGAGAATGAAGGGCCCTCACTAATGCAAGTGAGGTGGAGCGCAGGGAGAAACCTGGTGCTGGGGGGTGCCTGCTGGCTTCCCGCCTCCACGCCGGTGCAGCTGGTTTTCTGCTACTTGCAAATTTTTTTTTCTTTTTTAAAAAAGAATTTCTTATTGATTTTTAGAGAGAGAGGAAGGGAGAGGGAGAAACATTGACATGAGAGCGAAACATCCATCGGCTGCCTCCTGCACACTCCCGACGGGGGCTCGGGCCCGCCACCCGGCCATGCGTCCTGACTGGGGATCGAACTGGCACCCACCGAGCCACCCTGGCCAGGGAGGGCGACTGCATCTTATTCAAGCTCTTCGCTGATATCCCCTCTCGCACCGAGCTCCAGGGCACGCTATCCACAAGCGGGGAGGCGGAGGGAGCGGCTCTGACAGGGCCACACGGCCCATCTCTCCGGAGCGAGTCCTGCTTCACGGGGCTGAGCCAACCCCCAAAACTCTGCACCCCTGGGAGTGTGCACGGGTTCAGGGGAGGAGGGTTCACGGAGCCGCTCCTCGGCTGCGCAGAGCACAGCCAGGTCCCAGCGCCCCTGGCTTTCTCCTTCTCCCAGCACACCCCTCTCCAGCACGCCTCCTGCTTCACTGGCGGGCCCAGGGGACTGCTCGCCTCTCCCTTACCAGCCACAGGAAGTCCGAGGTGTCCGTGTGCGGTGTTTATTTTTGTATTGCCAGGGTTTAGAACAGTCGCTGACATGCAGTAGAGGCTTAATCAATATTTAAGTGGATGGGTGAATAGATGAATGAAGAACGTAAAGCCCAGATGAACCATCCTTTACGTATAAAATCAACAGAAACATTTTTTTGAACCTATTTGTGAATTATAGTTCCCATGGTCCCTTCTTATATAATTACTAGAGAACAGGCTGAGGGTAGAGAGAGTAACTCTGCCAGGAGTGCTGGCAGGGGTAATCTATGTCTGAGTCAAATGCAGGGACTGTGACTATTACAGAAAAGAATGAAAGAGAAAACAGAGAACTGATATAAATGAGAAATGTGGAGGCGGGAAGGAGAGACAAACGATGTCTTCTTCATTTACAGTTGGAGGTCTAAAGACTCCTCTAAATGTATTTTTATTGATTTCAGAGAGGGAGAGGGAGAGAGAGATAGAAACCTCAGTGATGAGAATCATTCATCAGTTGCCTCCCGCACGCCCCCTACGGGCAAGCCAGCCCACAACCCAGGCATGTGCCCTGACTGGGAATCAAACCGTGACCTCCTGGCCGAAACCGGTTTGGCTCAGTGGATAGAGCGTCGGCCTGTGGACTGAAGGGTCCCGGGTTCGATTCCAGTCAAGGGCATGTACCTTGGTTGCGGGCACATACCCAGTAGGGAGTGTGCAGGAGGCAGCTGATCAATGCTTCTCTCTCATCGATGTTTCTAGCTCTCTATCCCTCTCCCTTCCTCTCTGTAAAATATCAATAAAATATATTTTAAAAAAAAAACCGTGACCTCCTGGCTCATAGATCAATGCTCAGCCACTGAGCCACACTGGCTGGGCCTAAAGGATCATTTAGATGTGTAAATAACATTAGAGGTACAAAGGCAAATAGAAAAATAATAGAATCCACCAATATCATTTGGAGGAAGAAAGGGAAAGTAGACTATTTTTATTTGGACATTGTTTGTAATAGGGAGAAAATAAACGTTGTCTAGAAATAGATGATTAAGGATATCATATCACAGTATAATTATGAAGATATCCAAGGGATAAAAACACAGCTTTCCATATTGTCAGAAGACATATACATAAAAAAGAAAACAGAGACCATATGGTGAAAATTGACAACCCCCACAAAAAACTATAAAAGCAGAAAGCGTATCAAAACTAAGATGACAGAACTGAGACCAACTGTGTCTGCCGTCTCAGGAAATGGTAATGAGCCACACACACTCGCTGGAGAAAAAAAAAAAAGACTCTCAGACTTAGCGGGGGTCACACTCCAAACGAAACCCACGGAAGGTGGAAGGATTCCGGAAAGTCTGCTCGAAAAGAACGGACAGAGGACAGGAAGTTCTGGTGGTGGCTGCACCACAAGTACATGGACTTCCGGCCACTGAACAGTGCGCGCAATGACTCAATGGTAAATTTATGTTATGTATTTTATCAAGTTAAAAAAATGGGGCTCTAACCGGTTTGGCTCAGTGGATAGAGCGTCGGCCTGCGGACTCAAGGGTCCCGGGTTTGATTCCGGTCAAGGGCATGTACCTTGGTTACGGTCACATCCCCAGTAGTGGGTGTGCAGGAGGCAGCTGATCGATGTTTCTCTCTTATCGATGTTTCTAACTCTCTCTCCCTCTTTGTAAAAAATCAATAGAATATATTTAAAAATAATAATAATAAAAAAAATGGGGTCATCCAGTCCTCCATCCGGATTTCACGTTGTTGGGGCCATCGTTGTATCCGGGGGAGGGGGTTGCAGCTTCCTACACAGCTGCTGTGGCTGAGCCAGGAGAGGAGGCCTCCGCAGGTGTCCACAGCAATTAGGATCCCAGGAGAGGCCGAGGGGCGGAGGGGGCTGAACTCCTTCTGGGGGCAGCGTGACCTTGGAATGTAAAGAATGTCTTTGGGTTGAATTCCATGGCAGTGTGTCACCGACCCGTGTTCCTGAACTATGACGCATGAATATTTGAGCTCAGGAATAGTGTCTCTTGATAAACAATTGAGAAGTACTGGGGGGTGGGGTGGCATGGTGGGGGGCGGGGAGGATGGGCAGAAACATCACAAACGGACGCAAACCTAGAGAAACCAGGGGTCTTTATCTGAACACTAGATAAAGCTGAAGTCAGGGCAACAAACACTGAATGAGGGAAAAAGGGGGGCGCCGTGCGGGGATCAGGGATCTAAAGTAATGAGTATCTACGCACCAAGTAACACAGCTTCAGCATTCATCAAGCAAGAACTAACGGAAACGTAGACATAACAATACAGGATATTCTAGTATCAGTGCATTTTAATTCACCTTTCTCAGTCCATTACAGATAACGGTGGCAAAAACATACATAAGGACATAGGGAGCCAAACAAGGAAATTAATGGCATGTGTGTGTGTGTGTGTGTGTGTGTGTGTGTGTGTGTAACAGAATCTACCTTCTGTTCAAATACTCTTAAAAATGCATACATAGAAAATGACCATTAGGCCAAAAAGAAAGTAAATTCTAAAAAGCTGAAATTCTCTGATCACAATTTTGAAAATATTTAATAACAAAAACACAAAACAAAATAAACTCTACCACTCAGTTTAAAAACTCTTTAAAAACAACTCTTGAGTCAAAGAGAGAGAGAGAGAAAAACCAAGGCTATCTAGACAATTATAAAAATAAAAGCATTCGGGTTCAGAACTTGGGGGATGCGGCCAAGGCAACGCTCAGAGGAAAACCTATAGCTTTAAACATGGCTATTAATAAACAAGAAAACGGGAATGTACCATCCCACTCAAAAAGTTAGAAAAGAACGGCAAGATACACCCCAAGGAGGCTTCAAGGAGCAATTGATAAATTAAGACCGAAATGAAGTTAAAAACAGTGAACGGAAGGAAGGCATATATCAATCCAATGCCTGGTTCTTTTTGAAAACCGATGAGACATACTAACTGTTGGGGAAGCTCCTAAAGCCGAGGGAGGAAGTGTCCACGGGGAAGGGATCTCACTGTTGCTGCGCAATTCCGCTCCCTCACTGCCCCTTAACCTCTCCAGCGGAGCCTCTGTCCCAGCTGCTGCAGAATTTGCCGTGTTACGGTCCCAGAGGCCTCCGGGGGTCATTTTCTCGGTCCTCCTTTTGGCAGAACGGGCGCGGCTGCTCGCTCCTCCTGCGTCCCGGACACTCCAGCCTCTCTCCTGAGGCCTCCATCTCCTCCCAAGGATTCAAGCACTGCACACGGAGGGCTCTTGGGTCTCAAGCTCCCACCTGAGCTCCAGGCTCCGTCCTGTCTCCTTGACATCCCCAACTGGATATTTAACAGACACCCCAAACTTGATGCGCCCCAAACTACAATCCAGATTGTTCTCCCCAAACCAGCTTTCCCTGCCGTTTTCCTGACCTCAGCAAATGCAACTCCATCCTGCCGGTTGCTCACATGGGAGTCCCAGAGCAACTGGGGCCTCACTCCCCCCCACCCCCCACACCAGATCCGTTAGCAAGTCCTGTTGCCCCTTTCCCTTTGGATAAATCCATAAACCCTGCACTTCCTGCCACCGCGCTGGCCTCCGTGGGCCAAGGCAGCAGGATTCTCACGTGGCCTCCTCCCGGCAGCCCCTCCGTCCACTCTCCACGCAGCAGCCACAGGGACCCTGCGGACACCTCCCTCAGAGGATGCCACGCAAACCCTCCATGGCTCCCAGCTCACTCAGAGTAGAAGCCAAACCTTCCTCTCCATCCTCTCCCATCAAATCCCTGACCTTCCCCTCTGGTTCACTCCTCTCCAACGTCATGGCTCATTTCACAGGTCAACTTGGCCGGGACACGGGCGCCCAGATATTTGGCTAAACATTATTCCTGGGCGTGCCCGGGGGGGGGGGGCGTTTCTGGGTGAGCTTGTATTTGAACAGGGAGACTGAGTCCAGCAGATGGACTCCCCGTTGTGGGTGGGCCGCTTGCCGTCCACGGAGGGCGGATGGAATAGGACAAGTAGGCGGGAGGAGGAGTGTCTTTTTCACTCTGTGCATGACTGTCTTTTCCTTTTTAAATGTTTTTATTAATTTTTTTTTTAGAGAGACAGGAAGGGGGATGGAAGGAGGGAGGGAGAGGGAGAAAAAGAGGGGGGGGGAGAGAGAGAGAAAAAGAGAGAAAAATCATTGATTGGCTGCCTCCTGTATGCCCCCCGCCGGGATCGAGCCCGCAACCATGACCTCCTGGTTCATAGGCCAACGCTCAACCACTGAGCCGCACCGGCCGGGCTGCATGACTGTCTTGGAGGCGGGCTGTCGGCCTCTCCTGCCTTCACACTTCCACTGGGGCCGGAACGTACGCCACGGTTCCCCCTGGTTCTCGGCCTTCACACTCCAACCAGAACCTACACCGTGGCTCCCCTGGGCCTGCGGCGGGCCAGCGGCAGACCTTGGCACTTCCCGCCCCCGTCCCTGCAGGAACCGGGTCCTCACAGCAAATCCCATTAGACGCTTCCGTCTTATTGGTTCTGGTTCTCCAGGGAAGCTGGGCCGACCCACAGCCTGCACCAGCAGCTCCCGCTCTGCTCCCAGACCCACACCAGCTTCCTCCCTCCCCTCCAGGCCACCGATCCGGAGGCCCCCTCGGAGCACCCTACTCAAGACGCAGTCCCCCTGTAACTCCCCGCTGCCAACACCCTGTCTCTCTCCCCAGCACCTTTTTCAATGGTCCGTGGGCTCCAGAAACGACGGGCTTTCATCGATTTGGGCCCACGGCTACGTCCCCAGGGCCAGCGATGGTGCCGGCACGCAGCAGCCGCGCCGTAAAGAGAGGACAGACGTTCACGAGAGGACCCAGGGGCCTGCCGCTCAACTCTGTCCACCAGATCAGGCCTTGATGGAGTGGGTGGATTTCCAGGCAAAGGGGAATTACTCAGAGGACCCGATAAGCGGCAGAGTAACTGCCAAGAAGAAAGAGAGAAGCTGGCAAATTGCAAATTCAAAGTCTGAAATAAGAGACGCGCACATGAAAGCCGTAACGAGACGGTCCAGGGTGCCGAGAGAGAGCTCCCACACTCTCACTCTCCCCGTCGGCCGAGATCAAACAGCCTGTGCCCACGTGTCTGCGGGAGGGGGGGTTGGGGGCCTGGCTGCCGGCCGCTCGGCGGGCGGCGGGCAGGAGAAATGCGGGGGTCACGTCTGTGGAAGGCAGTGTGACGCGTAGCCAAGTGTCAGAGGCGCACGCCCCCTGACCCAGCAATCCCACTCAGCGATCAGCCTACAAATGGGGTCCCCAGGGCACATCTAGTGGAGCCCCGTGGGTGAAAGTGGAGACCCAGATCAGCGAGATGCCCGTCAGCCGGGCACCGGTCCAAATGTCGCCGACGTCAGCAAGGGCCGGGCAGCCATCCCGGGGCCCCGTCTGTCGGCTGTCCTGGGGTGCCTTCCTCAGACACCCCCATGCATGAGCAGAGTGAGTCAGAGAGCTGGGAAGGCACCCCAGGAGGAGGGCGCGGTCTGAGCCAGGGCTGCTCACAGGAGCCCAGCGGGCACAGCCGGTGCTCCGGGCAGGGCAGGCTGCAGGTGGAGGCATCGGATGCCCGAGGGCTCCGGGAGCGGACGTGGAGGGTCCCCCCTGATTCTAACGGAGGAGAGTGGGGGCTGCCGCTACCGGGCGCTCCTCCCGTGCAAGGTTGCACAGCTCAGCGCTCCCCCACTTACGAGTACAGATGAGGAAACTGGGGCTCAGGGCGGTAATGCCACTTGCCCAGGGTCACGCGGTGTCTAGTGGGGGGGGGGGGCTGGGAGTCCAGCCTGGGCTGCCAGCTGCCGGGGCCGCAAGGCCCCCCTGAGGCGGGGCAGCGGGCTGGGTGGGGGCGGGGCGGGGAGGCTGAGAGCACCCACACCCGCACGGGAGTTCAGAGAGCACCGGCCGCCTGGATAACAGCGACGCCCCCGCCGCTGCGAGGCCCTGGCAATGGGACAAGCGCAGTCGCAGGCACCACAGGACCGATGACCGGGTGAAGGCCGGCCCGGCGCCCCAGCGAGGCTAACAGCGGGCGGTTACTTAGCGCTTACGGCGCCTCCCAGCAGCACTGAGAGGAGAAGGCCCTGTTCCCACATCTTACAGAGGAGCGGACAGCACAGAGATGGGAGAACTTCGGGGCGAAGAAGACGGCCATCCCTCGGAGGTGGGATCGGGATCCCCCAGACAGAGCGCTTAGCCACAAAAGGTGTAGTCCCGGGAGGCTGCATGGAGGTGAGCTTGTGTAATGATGATGGAAAGTGAAACGCACGCACTGGGTGAAAGGCTCACACAACCACAATGAGCTGCTCCTGCAGACCCCTGAAATGGCAGAGATGAAAAAGAGCGACCACACCACACGCTGGGAGGGTGGGGGGGTGGGCATGGGAACTCTCACGCATTCCTGGGGCGTGCAGAGCGTGCGGCCACTGTGGGGAACTGGCTGGCTGTACGCACTAAAGGGGGCCGTCAGCCTATCCCGTGGCCCTCCATGTAGGCCCCCAGAGGCACCATTAACACCCCCAACCAGGTCCCTGTCCTGATCCCGGAACCTTGACTGTAACCTCAGATGGCCGAAGAGATTGTGTGGTGTGAACCTGTGAACCTGGGGATGGGGATGGGGGCGGGGGGGGACGGAGAGACTGTCCTGGCTTAGCCGGATGGGGATGGGGGTGGGGGGGGTGGGGGCGGAGAGACTGTCCTGGCTTAGCCGGATGGGGATGGGCTGAGTGTAATCACAGGGGCCCTTACAAGACGGTCAGCAGGCTCAGAGTCAGAGAAGGCGCATGCCCCCCAAGTCCTCAGGGCCGCGATAGAGCAGCAAAGGCACCCCCACAGAGCCCTGCCCTCGGGTGGGAAGGCAGAGAGTGTTGGGGGGAGGGGGAGGGGACAGGGCAGGAGAGCACAGCAGGGGAGGGTCTCTGGCTCTGGCAGGGGGAGGGGCTCCGTGGGCAGCTGTCCCTGCGCTGGGCTTCATTCCTCATGCCCTGCATGTAGCCTCCTCCCCGCTCCCCCTCCCGCCGTCGGGACACTTCCCGGGAGCTCAGGTCGTTAGGCATCTGCTGGGCATCTGGCCTGAAGGTTAATGCCTCCCGCCGCGTGCGCGTTGGTAAATATTTGCTGCCCTGGCCTTTCCGGAGACCGAGTCGGCAGTAAATGGCACAAGTGCTAGGACCTGCCCTTTCCTCGCAGCCTCTGTCCACAGCCCCCCGCGGGCTCCAGCCGCTCTCTCCTCGCCTCCCGCTGTGAGTTTCCAAAGCACTTTCCACATCCATTCTGCCCCCCCCCGGCCCCCCTGCCCTGCCCCTCCGCCCCGTGGCGTCCCCTCCGCCAGAGCAGGGCAGAGGCTCAGGCTGAAAGGCCTGTGGAGCATCCCGCCCCTGCCCTCGGCCTACACAGCCAGGGGCAGGTGCAGCCCCGGCATGCAGCACAGCGGGGGTGGGGGGTGGGGGAGGCGTCCCACAAGCAGGCGTGACCCGCCCGGGGCTTGGCTGCAGCACTGGGGCCTCCGGGGCTCAGACTGTCCCTGCTGCACCCAGGCCCGTGTCACAGAGGTGACAGCAGGCCACCCTGGCGTGGGGAGCCGGGAGAGAAGTCCTCCAGGGGCTGGAGGGAGGCCTGGGGGAGCAGAGTGACCTGAGCGAGGTTGTGACGGATGAGAAGGAGCCCATGGGGAGCGGGGGTGGGGCACCCACTGAGGAGACCAGGCTTGAGTGACCAACTCGAGGGCAGAGACGGGCTCTGGTCCGTTGTGTCCCGAGCCTCAGCCTGGGGCCTGGGCTCTGCTCCGTGTCTTGTAAACTCTGACACCGGCGTGCCTCCTTGCTCTGAGGGGTGCGCACCTGCGCTGGCCCCGCCACGGCCCCTGGTCTCCTGGCCCAGCACCGTCCGGACCTCGGTGCCCCTGAGCGTGGGCGCAGACCTGGGCCTGTTTGTATGTTTCTGCAGCCTGGTCGGCCTCAGATGCCCTGGCCCGACCCACGCCCTCGCAAGGCCCTCGGGTCAGGACAGGGGCTGCAGGCGAGGCGAGCCTGGAGCCAGGACACCCCAGCATGTGAGTGTGCACACAACGCACATTCGTGCACGCAACCATGCACACAATGCTACACACACACACTCATACTACACTCACTACATATACCACACTAGTGCGCGCACACACACACACACACACACACACACACACACACAGAGACACACACATGCACACACACGCACACACACACACACACATCCCTAGTCTTTGCCTACCCTGACGGGCACCATGGACGGAAGGAGACCATCCACTATGGGCACTATGTCCCAGGTCCACCACCCCTCCTAGGCCCCCCTCTCCACCCGGCACACACCTGTCCCTCTGGCACCTCTCCATCGCCCCTCACCCGGGACCTCCCTAGCCCTCAGGATACACATCTTCACTTGACACCTCCCCTCCCTGTGCCACAGCCCAACATGCCCCCAAGTTGGTGATAGTGACCCCACTGTGCTCTGCCACACCCCTGCCCACCCCTCCTCCAGCCTGATCCTTCCGGCCCGTGGTAACACGCACGTCTCCCCACAGTGGGCCTCAGAGCACCCTTCACCCCACATCCAGTCCATCCCTCTGGTCTTGCCTCCTCCGCCTCCCAAATCTCTGCAAACCATTTCCTGCCATGACCCTCCCCCAACAGCCTACAGCTTCTCCCCTGGGGCCCAGCAAGGCCTCCCGCCTCCTCCCAGGGGCCCTCCCCGCTCCGGGAGCTCCGACCAAAACTCGCACCCACCAGCTCACCAGCGGCTCAGAGCGCTCGCCGGCCCCACGCGCTCCTCAAACGAGTGGACAGTCCCCATCGGACGGCCGCCTAATGAAGACCCGTGTGTCCCTTCCCCGTGACACCAGCTGTGGGACGCGCCTCGGCCTGAGCCATGGCTTTCGGGACAGGCACGCAGCCCTCCATCCCTCGTGCGTGGTCGGAGACACACCTGGTGTGAGAGGCCTTGGAGGTGACACAGGTGTCCCCTTAGGTCCGTGGTCGGCAAACCGCGGCTCGCGAGCCACATGCGGCTCTTTGGCCCCTTGAGTGTGGCTCTTCCACAAAATGCCACGGCCTGGGCGAGTCTATTTTGAAGAAGTGGCGTTAGAAGAAGTTTAAGTTTAAAAAATGTGGCTCTCCAAAGAAATGTCAATCGCTGTACTGTTGATGTTGGCTCTGTGGACTAATGAGTTTGCCGGCCACTGCACTAGGTCACGTAAGTGGTGGTGTCCATCGGGGTCCAGGCAGGGACACAGCGCTGGGACGGCATTTGTTCTGCGAACTCATTTCCACACTTGTGGGCGGGAAGGTCCAGGAAGGGCACCCGAGGTCCCCAGGAGGGGCCGGCGCTGGGTGGGAGTGGGGCCGGGCCTGTTTGCTGGAGGGGTGGGGTCTGGCTGCCTTGGTGGGGGCAGGAGGCTGGTGTCCAGGGAAGGCTCTGGACTTGGACGCCTCAGGGGCCAGCAGTGGGGAAGGAGAGCATAACACCTGGGCCCGGGTCTCTGCAGCCGAGCCGAGCCTCCGCAGCTCGGGGACCAGAGCCCATCCATCTCAGGCAGCTGCAGCCTCACCAGGGAAGTGGATTCGGGACACGGAGGCCCCGGGGTAACCAAACTGGCAGTAGGACAATAGCCCCCTTTTCTTGTCGGGTGGGAGGAGCTATGACGTCAGCCCTCAGCAAACAAACTGGGGAGGGGGGAGGGCGGAGCAAGCACTGGCCAGGGACCCTTTTCCCGCTGACAGAGTGGACAGACTGGGAACCGGGGCGGGGGGGGGGGCCTTCCTGTGAGTGGGTGCTGGACTAGGTCTCGGACTCCATCCTCGTGATCCACCTGCAGATGACTGCTCCCACCGTGTCTAGCTCAGAGAGGGGAAGCGGCTTGCCCAGGAACACACAGCAGGGAGCCCCGAGCCCTTATTGATGCCACCCACGGGCTGCAGCGTCCAGCGACGGGCATGACGGGGTTCAGGCCAAAGCCATCCGGCCCCGCACCCCTCCCCCCTCCACCACCGGCACCTCTGGGCGCCTTGGGAACAGGCGGGCCATCCTGGGCGTTTATGAGCAGCGGGTCCTCTCGGCCCGGGCAAGCACTGGTTTCCATCGTCCTGCCGGAAGCCGGAGCCCACGTTGGGAAACATTTGCTGTGCAACAAGCGTCTATTCTTAGAAGCAAATATTTTAGCAGTTATGGCCGGAGCTCGAACGGCAGGGGGATAATGAAGGCAAGATTCCGTGTCCTCCCTGACCCACGAGGAGGGGGAGAAGTTCCTCCTGCCCTGCGGCGCCTCCTCCGCCAGCTGGCCTTGTATGTCTCTGAACTAAATGCTTTGGGGGACTTAACCGCCATGGCCCAGCCACGATTCCCCCTCCACGGTGACCCCGCTTTCCCCGGGGCGAGTACACGGAACTCCTGTCAAGTGGAAGCGAGGAGCAGCCTTTCCTCGAGGAGCCCGTGAGCCCAGAACCGCCGGCTTCTGGCAACAGCGCCCTGCGAAGCGCTGGGCGAGCTGGCGTCTGTGTTCACAGAGCCGGGCGCGGTCACCAGGTTAGGAAATCCTGAGGAAGTCCCACACGAGCGCGCTGGGCGGGCAGTGGGGTCTCCCCGCGGCCGCGTGGACAGGTGCGAAGCAGGATGGCGGTGTGTCCCTGGAAGAGGGGTGCCATGTGGCTGAGGCCCTACTCTGTGGCAGGCTCCTAACAGGCACACTCCATCCTCTTGATCTCCCCGTCCCCCCCAACCCCTTTCACAGACAAGCAAACAGGCTTCAGAGGAGTGAATGGCGCGCCCACGTCACAGGGCCTGCGGATCTGGGGGGGCGGGGAGGGTGGAGGGCCTGCGGATCTGGGGGGGCGGGGAGGGTGGAGGGCCTGCGGATCTGGCTGGCGGGATCCAGGGCCCTGGCCTGGCTCCCCTCCTCCCCGCCGCCCCCCGCCCCGAGCCCAGGTACAGTGGCACCTAAGCTGGAAGGGGCTGTGACGGCCACGCTCAGTCTCGTTGACCCTGGAAGTGCATCTTCGAAGCGACTTTTCCAACACCTTCTTTAAGGCACATTCACTCGCCCGTGGCGGATACATTGATTTTTTTTTTTCTATCTTTTATTCTCAGCATTTACCACCTGCTGTGGTGATCCTCGCTAAGTGCTTGGTGAAGAAAGCGCATCCGCAGCCTGCCGGGCTGCTGCCTCACCAAGGACGGTGTCTGAGGAGGAGAAGCAAGACGGAGCTGGAGGTTTGCAAAGGGGCTGACGCCGCCGAGATGTGGGCGCGGGGCCAGGGCGGGGCTGTGGCCGGAGCTCTGACCACGCTGTCTGTCTCCCCGGCTCTCTCTGCTCGGAAGGACCGGGAGCTGCACGGGGTGGACGACCTTCTCTTCCAGAACCACCTGGCCCACTGCCCCGGCTACCGCGGCCCGCTGCCCGCCCCTGGGTGACCCCGGGAACACCGGCTCCTGCCCTCACAGGGGCATAAAGCACGGGCGCTTCCCCACGGCGGGGTGCACAGGGCCTGGGGCGGGCGGGCCGCTCAAGGGGCTGGATAGGTGAGCGCTGGCGCCGGAATGGACCGGAATGGACCGTGGGGTGGCGGCAAACACGTGGCGACCAGCTCTCCAGCGGGAAACAAGCCCCAATCTGTAGCAGCGGCTGCCCAGTTCCACGGTGTAAATACTGCCAACGGGATGTCGCTGGACTCAGGTTGGGAGGCGATGCGGGGCAGCCACCGACCCAGGTTCTCACTATCTGGACGCAATAGTTGTCAACATAGTAGCAAATGCGGCAAAATCGTCAGGAAGGGGAGCGTTTCTATTACCTGTGTGTTCAATCTAGTTTATTTAATTGTACGTTTGCATCATTCCATTTTTGCCGGTGGCTCCCCAAATTCCTGCAAATCTAGCCAGCAGCTCCTGGGGGCCGGGGCGAGGGCCCCCCCCCCCCCCCCCCCGCACACCTTGCATACGCTCCTGGCTCTGTTTTCCCGGGCATTAGGGAACGCTGAGTAACTCTTAAACCTAAGAAATGATGGCGTAAAGCAGGTCGGCATTCTCCTGGAAAGAGACGTGATTGAAAGTCCATTAAAAAGGTATTAAGGAAACAGCGGGGGGCGGGGGGAGGGGGAGAGCTGCGCAGCCGAGAGGAACGCTGGGACCCGGAGAGTGGGAAGTACGCGTGGCTCTGCGGAAATGGCTCGCTTCCCGCCTGTCTGGGGGTGCAGCGTGATAAATGGGTGGCGCACAGGAGAGGAGATGCGGCGATCACCAGATGGGAGGAAAGGTGTGCCGCCATCAGAGGAGGCAGGCTGCAAAGTGAGCGTCCCGGGCCACCGCTGCGGACGGCCCTGTGGGGCTGATATAAAGAACCTAACGCTGTCCGCCCCCTGACTCAATAATGCCCCACCGGGGATCTATCCAGGGCAGCAATTCACCGAGGACACCCATCCACGCGTACAGGTGCTGGCGGCCGCCCTTCGTGGCCCTGCAAATTGTTTGTCATCGTAAAAAACCGGCAGCTGTGTAAATGCGGCGTGGGCCGGGGGGGAGTAGGGGGGCCAGGGGGCTGCGGGGGGCAGCTAACCTAAAGCTGACACGTGCCAGGCACTGGCAGACGAGGACACAGTCCCTCCACACGCGTTCACTGAGCGCCTACACCAGCCGTGGGCAAACTACGGCCCGCGGGCCAGATCCGGCCCGTTCGGCTGTTCTATCCGGCCCGCGGAGCCGAAAGAGCGGAGGGTTCTCTTGCTCTCCCCTCCGCTCCTTTACTTTGAATTTATATTAGTTCACACAAACACTCCATCCATGCTTTTGTTCCGGCCCTCCGGTCCAGTTTAAGAACCCATTGTGGCCCTCGAGTCAAAAAGTTTGCCCACCCCTGGCCTACACCCCACACCCCGTGCTGGGGGCGGGGGGGCTGAGCACAAGACAGACCCGGCCCACGCTCTGGATGCCGCCCAGTGGAGGAGACAGCAGATAACAAAGCGCACACAGCTGCGGGCGGTGCGCACCGTGAGGAAGCGAAGGAAAAAGGGGAGCAGGCGGGAGGGCGTGGGGGCTATTGCTACTGTGTGAACCTTGGTGGGGAAGGCCTCTCTGACCCCGTGATACCCGGGCAGGCACCTGGGGGTTGAAGGAGGAGCCTGAGCTGCTCTCGGCCCAGCCTGGACGTTCTCCGCTTCCAGAAAACTCCTACTCATCCCTGGAAACCCTCCTTAGGCACCAGCTGTCCCCTGGCCCGATGGTACGTGGGTCAGAGGGCACAGCTGACCGCCACCCCGGGATGCGGGGAGGCAAGGGACGTCTGTGGAGCCGTGTCTACGGGCGAGGTCTCCCCACGTCTCCTCTCCTCTAACCAGACAGCACCTCGTGAGGCTGAGTCCACCTCCGGCCCCGGGCGAGGGGTCGGCTCAGCCGCCGGTGGATGGAGGCCCTCCAGCGGCCGACCCAGGGGAGCGGGGTTCGAACCCAGGCCCGCCAGCCTCTAAGACCTTCGCACCTGCCGCTCTGCTTCCTGCCTGCGAAAAAAAATAGAGCAACGAGGCAGGCGGCGTGGTTCAAAGGCAGGCGCTCGGCTTCCGGGGAAACACGGGTGGGCCGCTGGGCGGCCCCGGCCTGGGCAGGAACGGGGGGCTTCAAGGCCGATGTCCAGAACCCTCCTGTCCCGGGCCCAGCGATGCTCTGCGAGGTGGAAGGGGGACCGGAGCGGGTGAGGCGCAGACGCCTCCAGGTGGCCTGAGCCAGGCCCTGGGTCACCGAGTGACGGCCCGTCCGTCCTCGCCCCGGGACCGCAGCCAGCCGGCAAAGCGGTGGTCACAGACGCGTCGCGGTCATGCGGAAGCTCGCCAGGACGGATGTCGAATTAAAAGCCCAGACACGTGATTTATGTGCGGAGGGAACAGCTGTAAGTGAAGGAGGAGCCGGCGGCGGAGCTGCGGACGGGGCTGCGCTCGGCGCCGAGGCCGCCTGCGCCCCCCTCCTCGTTCTCAGCGAGCCGGGGCGCTTTGGGGATGAACAATTGGGCATAAGAAGAAGGAACGGCGACGGTTCCGTGGTGGATGGCTGAGGGCGGAGGTAGCCGGGACAGGGAGAGAATACTTAAGACCAGCGATCAGGGCCTCTGAGCTAGGGCGCCAGGTGCCCGCCTCTCCCGGCTGCTCTCGGCGCATCGGTGGCCCCTCCTGCGAACCCCGAACCTCCGGGGCCACAGAGGGCGGGAGATGCTGCAGGACCCGTCCGGGCCGAAGGACTCCGGAGGGATTCGAACTCTGATGCCCGGGGCTTCCTCTGCGCAGGGTCTCCGTTCAGTCCGTGGTACGAGTGGGCACATCCACCAGCACAGACCTGGGTCACCCTGAAAGTCACCGGTCCTGCCTTTTTTTGGTTAATCCTCCCCGAGGACATTTTCCCCACTGATTTTTGGAGAGAGTGGAGGGAGTGGGGGGGGGTGGGGAGAGACATCGGGGTGACAGAGACATACGGATTGGTTTGCCTCCCGCATGTGCCCTGACCGGGCAGGGGAGGGAACCTGCACCTGAGAGCGTGCCCTGGACCGGAATGGAGCCGCAAACCCTCCGTGCCATGGCCGACGCCCTCACACGGAGAGAACTGGCCAGGAGACACGGTCCTTCCTTTTGGACCCGGGGCGTGTGTCCTGGGCACCCAGCCCCGGAGGAAAGGGGCCTCTGTCAGGCGGAGGGGGCCCTTGGGGCAGGGACAGGACAGAAGGAGAGAAGGCTTGGACCCCGGAGGTTCTCTGGGGGGCACGTCTGCTGACTCCCCGGACTTCCTCGCCGTCGGCGGGTGTCCCCCGGCAGAAGGCAGACCACGGCCTGGCGCACTGCCGGGGAGAAAGGGACGCCACGCTCCACCAGGAGGAGGGTTCTGGGGGAACTCAGGTGCCCGCGGAGGGTGAGTTCTGCAAAGAGCTAGGGGCGGGGGGGGGGTGGGGGCACGGCAGGGCAGAGGCCTGGTTCTCCCTTGGGCCACATGACATCAGCAAGGGTCACGTGGCTTTTGAGGGTCACGTGGTTTTTTCTTGGGCCCTGCTCCCTGTGTGCAGGGAAACGGGGCAGGGGGGGCGGAGGGGGCGGGGGGGGCCTCTAGGAGCCCGAGAAGCTGGGCTCACCCACATACCGCAGAGCAGAACAGGACAGGGAGGGGAGACAGAGAGAGGCTGCGAGGCTGAAGCGGGAAGTGAGGGGGGGACCCCAGGCGCAGCGCCGTCCGTCCGGAAGGGACACGGCGGGGCCGAAGCCTTGCACGGTGCCTGCTGAGCGTCCCGGCCTCACACACACGCCTCGGCCTTTCCCGGCCTGACTGTCAGCCTGGGACGTGCTCTCGGTGACCAACAGCCCAGCGCGTCTGCCGCCCCAGGCCCGCGTTTCAGAGCCCCCACCCGGGGCCGGGCCAGCAGACTCTCATTGTCTGTACTTTGGGGGGTGCTGTGCGTCTTCCCCGCCCACCCTCTCCGCCTCCCCAGGGGCCCTGCTTCACGGACATTTGTCAGACTTGGCTGAGCAAGGCCGGGTCTCTGTCTCCTGCGTGATGGATGGGGCCATTATTGGATCAATAAGCACAAGCTGATTTAACGGCACCTTATTAATTATTTAACTCACTCCTTATTGAAAAGGTCGCTACCCATTAGCTCCTTAAAGGGTCACTATTAGCTTGGTGGCATCTCCTGTGAGGACGCAGCCACGTGAACGGAGCACCTACTATGTGCCGGGTGCTCCACCCTGAGTACAAGCCCAGGGCAAAGGGCTTGGGAGGTTAGGGGGTGACGTGACCCGCCTGAAGTTTTGGGCTGGTAAACGGCAGAGCTGGGACTTGAACCGGGTCGATTTTTGCTTGGAGAAGTTAAAGACTTGGCAGTGACCACTGTGGTGTACGTTTCGCACCTCACTGTTTTTCACGTTGTTACTGATTTTTAGAAAGAGAGCAGAGAGAAACACCGATCGGTTGCCTCCTGCATGCTCCCAGCCGGGGACCAAGCCCGCACCCCAGGACGTGCCCTAACCGGGAATCAACCTCCAGTGCCCGGGACGACGCCCCACCCCCCGAGCCACGCCGGCCAGGGCTGCACCTCAGTCTTGCAACCGGGGCTCAGCATTGTGATGTCCTGGGATACTGTGCCCACGGCTGCAGCTCAGCCCCCACAGAGCGTCACCCCCCTCACCCGACCCCTGAACTGGGGCACCTGCACTCAGCCGGGCCCCTGCCGGGGGCTGGCGCCTGCCAGCTGCACCGTGGCTCTCCGCTCCAAAGGGCAGAGGCCTCCTCCCTCCTCCTAGCTCTGCACTGCCCGGGACCCCCTGTGAGCTCACTCCCCACCTCCACCCACGGGGGCTGCTCACACATGAGAGTCACAGCAGAGGCGATGGATGGGACACACTCCTCGGCGGCATGAATAGGTTCTGCAGGGGCAGCCCCCCCCAAGGCCGATCCCTGGACCCCCTCCTTGCTGGCTCCCTTCCCTCCTGCAGCGTCACTGCGCAGCTGCCTGCACGGCCTGATGCCTTTCTGTGACTCAGCGTACGCACCCCGGGACCCCCGACAGGCTCACTGCCCAACTTCATCCCGAGAAAGCTCCCCCGGCCTGTCGCAGACCGACCTGCTTCCTTTGACCAGATGGTGAGAAGTTGGAAAGCCATCCAATTTCCCCTTTTGCCTTGGCAGCCAGGAAGCTCACCATGCCATTTAAAGCTCAGTGGCAATGCTCTCACCCCAGCCCTCAGTGCAATAAGCCTGCAAGCTGTGCTTCTACGCCAGGGGTCCTCAAACTACGGCCCGCGGGCCACATGCGGCCCGCCGAGGACATATACGGCCGGCCGGGTGCCGCTGTCTGTCCTGCTTAGCAGCCGACGCGTCCCGGGCCCGCAGTGCACATCGGAATTTGTTCATAGTTTTTTTTTAAACTATAGTCCGGCCCTCCAACGGTCTGAGGGACAGTGAACTGGCCCCCTGTTTAAACAGTTTGAGGACCCCTGTACGCTCTGCTCCCACCTCTCATGCCGACGCTCCCGCCCAGGCAGATGTGGCCGCCATGAACAACCTCAGGTCCTTCCTGGCAAATAATCAGGTAGTTGACAAGGCAAACACAGCGGCAACAATGATCGGGTATTTCCCAAGCTCGCTGGTCCAAGACGAGAGTGGCCCAGGGCAGCCTAGGACCCCATCACAAGCACTCACCAGGCAGACGAACTCTGGAAGGTCACCAGCGGCGGGCTGTGGGGGTCTCCCTGCAGCATGTGCACGGCCTGGGGGGCTTGTGGCAGGGGGTCCGGGGGAGGCGCGGGCTGCGGGGCCGGCTGCCCTGGCCGGGGGCCCTGGGCAGGGTTCCCCCACCGCCGCGGGTCCTGTTTCATCCATCGTCCGTGGATGCCCCACCGCGTCAGGTAAACCTTGCAAATGTCGTAGTTCATCGCCGAGTAATACAAAAGATCCAGGACCAGCAGCATCAGCACGAAGAAGCCGTAGATCCACACGCCCAGCAAGGCAGTGTAATTGCTGGGGAAAGACGGAGAGAGACTGAGAGGGGGGCACAGCCATCGCTCGGCCCAGGTAATCGGCGGGGCTGCTTGGAGAACATGGCACGGGCTATTTTGGGGTCCCAGAGAGGAGGGGCAGTGAGGAGTCCTGGCTCCCTCTTCTCATGCCCACCCTCCTCCTCCTCTCCCCCACCGGCCCTGTCTGCCTCCTCCCACATGCTGGTCCTCTGCCCCAGGCCCTGTCCCAGCCGGAGTGACCCCCTTCACCCCAAGTCCTTTGTTGTGGGGGGGGGGCACTGTTAAGCCTTCCACCAGACTGTGGGAACCTGGGGAGCCGTCCCATTTTCCCTTTTGGAAGGAATTCTCAGTTGGCATTTGGGGCTCCCAGGATGGGGTGGACCCTGCCTTCACCCTCATGCCCCCCACATGGGTGCTACTCACAGACCTGCCAGCGGTCTCTGTGGGTGCCCCCTGCCTGCCCAGCCCAGGGCCTTTGCTCATGCTGCCCCTGCCACCTGGGATGCCAGCTCCTCCCCATCTTACTGGGCCCAGGGCAAGTGCAGGAAGTCTGCGGTCTTAGGACAAACCGACCCAAGTTCCAGAGCTGTGCCCCTGCCCCTCAGCACCCACACCGGGCCACCGCACCCCCCCCCCCACGTGTCGTGGAACTCAGCCGGGCACCCACCCTGGGCCAGCCCCCTTCCAGCCTGCTCCAGGTCTCCCTGCTTCTCAGGAGCCCAGGACACAGGGCATCAGCTCGGCCGCCCTCCCCACGCTCCATGTCTCACACCCCCACACACACACCCCCTCTACACACCATGCCCCACCCAGCATCACTGGTCCTGGCTGCCCCTCCATCTCCTCCTCATTCAGTCCCTGTCACCAGGCAACTCCAGACTGTGTTCTGCCCGGGTCTCAGGGTCCCTCCATCATTTTTCTTATTTATTCACCAACATCACCCGCCGCCCCAGGGCTGCTCCGCCCTCCAGAAGCAGAAATGATGGAGGGTGTGGTTTGTTTGTTTGGAAGAAGGAAAGACGCACAGACGCTACCCTTATTGCAGAAAGGAAGTTTACCTCCTCAAAGTTTTTTGTTTGTTTAGGTTTATGCTTTTACTGATTTGAGAGAGAGAGGAAGGGAGCGGGAGAGAGAGAGAAACACCCATGAGAGAGAAACATTGACTGCCTCCCGCAAGCCCCCTACTGGGGATGGAGCCCGGAACCCGGGCATGTGCCCCGACCACTCACCCCTCGGTGCATGGGGTGACACTCAACCGACGGAGCCCCCCGGGCCAGGGCTGGTGGGGGGGTTGACGCTGTTGGGACCTGCTCGCGCCAACACGGCCTTTGCACGGGCGGTGCCTTCTGCTGGCAGCCTTCTCCCCGTCCCCACCTCCTTCCTCCCCTGCCTATACCATCTCTCAGATGGCTCCTACAGTCTCTTTGGGACCAGACACGCTGCTCCCCCCACATGGGCGGGCCCCTCCCCCGGCCTCCAGCCCAGCCACGACTGCCGGACTGGGGAGTACGCCCTCCCGCCAGGCCAGGCCGTGTCCCCTGGGCCCGGTTTGCCGCTGTGGTTCGGCTGCTGTGCTCCGGGCAGAGCTGGCCGGGGCCGCGCTTTTAAAGGAACCGATGTACCCATCACTCCAACGCTGCCCAGGGGGCCGTGCCATGCCACTGGGCCTCCGTCCTCCTCCCTGGTGAGGGAGGTGGCAGGGGGTTCCGTGGTGCTCCTGCGGCAGCCTCCGTCCAGGTGGGTGTGCACGGCGGGTGACAGAGGAGGCCTTGCGGTCCCACACCCCCCAGGGAGGGATCCGCCCCAGCTCTCACTAGACGGGCCCCTCCGTGCCCTGGGTCCCCACGGCAGGTCCCTCTGGACCCTTTCGGGAGCCGGGGAGCCGGGAGCCAGGCCTGGAGCCGGGAGGCCTGGCTCTGGTTCCTCGCTGGCCTGGCTCTGCTGTGTGGCCGGGAGAATCCCTGCACGTCCCTGGGCCTGGAGGACATGGTGGGAAGCCCGTCCTGGGCTCAGTTGCCAGACTCGGATCTTCCCGGCTCGGCTCACGCCCGGCCCCGCCTCGGCCTCGGCAGTGAGATGGGCTGCTCCCTCTGCCTCCTCCGGCCCCTGCAGGCGCGGGACCCAGGCCCGGGATGCTCTGTGGCTCCCAGGTGCCCTCGGCCCGGAGCGCCTTCCTTCCTCTCACCGGTGGCCCCGCCTCGAGGGAGCAGCCTCTGCACGTGCGGGCACTGCCAGTGCTCGGGCGGGGCCTCTGCTTGCGGGAGGGGCGGCCAGACAGCCTCTCCCACAGCCGCCTCCTGCGGCGCCCGCAGCCACCACCTCCATGAGGCGGCACCAGACCCAGGGCTTGCTGGGGAGAGGTGTGAACGTCCACGGCCGCAGTTCAAAGGGAAGATCCATGTGTCCGGGTGGGGATTCCTCCAGGGCACGGGCCACAGCCTCTGGCTGCTGGGGCCGGAGTCCTAGGGTGGACGTCCCGCGGAGAGGGGGGCCGGCCTCTGGCTGCTGGGGCCGGAGTCCTGGGGTGGACGTCCCGCAGAGAGGGGGGCCGGCCTCTGGCTGCTGGGGCCGGAGTCCTAGGGTGGACGTCCCGCGGAGAGGGGGGCCGGCCTCTGGCTGCTGGGGCCGGAGTCCTGGGGTGGACGTCCCGCGGAGAGGGGGGCCGGCCTCTGGCTGCTGGGGCCGGAGTCCTGGGGTGGACGTCCCGCGGAGAGGGGGGCCGGCCCCTGGCTGCTGGGGCCGGAGTCCTGGGGTGGACGTCCCGCGGAGAGGGGGGCCGGCCCCTGGCTGCTGGGGCCGGAGTCCTGGGGTGGACGTCCCGCGGAGAGGGGGGCCGGCCCCTGGCTGCTGGGGCCGGAGTCCTGGGGTGGACGTCCCGCGGAGAGGGGGGCCGGCCCCTGGCTGCTGGGGCCGGAGTCCTGGGGTGGACGTCCCGCGGAGAGGGGCGCCGGCCCCTGGCTGCTGGGGCCGGAGTCCTGGGGTGAATGTCCCGCAGAGAGGGGGGCCGGCCCCTGGCTGCTGGGGCCGGAGTCCTGGGGTGAATGTCCCGCGGAGAGGGGGGCCGGCCCCTGGCTGCTGGGGCCGGAGTCCTGGGGTGGACGTCCCGTGGAGAGGGGGGCCTGCCGGCCCGGCACCACTGCTCTGCCCAGCACCCTCTCCCCGGCTCCCCTGGGCCCCCACAGAGTTGCTCTAAGCATCGCGCTTTCCTCAGTGGTTCCCATGGCAGCAGCCCCGGGCCGAGGGAGGCGAGCAGGGAGGGGAGGCAGGAGCAGCTGTTTGCAGACGCGGCCCTGCAGAGAGGGAGTCTGTGACGCCGGCGGGGGGAGTGGGGGGGGCGGTCAGAGGGGCGCTGGACCCTGCTGGGCCTGGAGCCTCCAGGACCGAGAAGCAGTGACAGTAATGAAAGCAGCTGTAGGTGGCCGTTGCTCTGAAGGCGAGGGGCCTTACTGCCATCGTTGTCCCCCCCCATCCCCCCATCCCGCTCACAGGCAGAGCACTGAGGCCAGAGCAGCCGCGGCTCCAGCCCAGCCCGGCTCCAGCCCGGCTCTGCCGCTGTGCGCGGTGCGAGCACACGCAGGTTCTCACCCTCCCTGAGCCGCAGCCCTGGCGTGGCGGGCTGGCGGGACCTCCTGTATAGACAGCAGCGCGTTAGTGTGACGCCCCTCACGCCACCCTCAGTGCTGGTAACTGTCCGCCGTCTCCATCCCCGCGCCTGGGGGGCGGATTCCGAGTAGGCGACATGGATTCCGGCACCTCCGCGGGCTCTGCAAGGCCCGGTGCGCGCAGGCTCTGTGCCTGACAGGGCTCGATGGGGGTGCGCCCCGATAAGAACATCCGAAGCGGCTGACCCCGCTCAGCGGCTGGACTGGAGCTTGGGGCGAGCAGGGTGGGGGCGATAGGCCCACAGCACCGGCCCGGTGGGGTCACCCGGAGCACCGGGCCCTCAGATCCCAGGCCCAGCCAGCTGGCACGCGCTGGCCACCAGCGTGGCTGGAATAGCTCTGGGCACTGGGAAAGGACGGCTTTAGGGACGAGGTGTCATGTGCATACGGGAGTGACGACCCACCCGCCCCCCTCGAGGCTCTCTGTCGTCTTAGAAACCCTCTCCCACGCGCCCACCCCCGTCTGCCCGGCGCAGGAACACCCACACCCTGCAAAGACTCCTCGCCACGCCACCTGTGCCCGCCATCCCTGTCCCCAGGGCGACTGACCGCCGACCCCTCGTGCCCGTCACCTGTCCCCGCCGAGCCCAGCACAGGCACTCCCACGCTTGGGCCGGGCCCTGGGGGTGGCCTTGCCCGCCTCCCGCCCGCAGCCTGCATGGGAGGTGCGTGCACTCTGAACGGAGCACCAGGGCCCCGCTGGGTGCGGTGACAGGCGCCTCGCCCGGCAGTGGGCCGGATGGGGCTGCTTCCCTCACGCCCTGCCTGCCCACCAGGCGGCCAGAGCCCAAACCAACCCTTCTGCGCCTCCAGAAATACAGATAAATCCGCATCAGAGGGCCCCCTTTCCTGCCTCCAGGCCCGGCTCCTGGCTGATTTGCGGGGTCCTGGCTGCTAATGGACCCCGTGCATCTTCACAGAGTGCGGATCCAGGTCAGGCTGCACTGGCCCATCCAGGTGTCAGAACCAGGTATTAACGATGTCGGAACCCCTGGCCTCTTGGCTGAGACCTGGCGCATTCCCCGGCATCAGGCCAAGCCTGGCTTTCTAGATGCGCCGGGGGTGGCAGAGCCACTGGCTGGAGCCAGGGCCCCCTGGCCCTCGGGGCTTGCCTGGAGTTGGAACAGGTGACCACACCAGCCTGCGCCCCAGCCTTCCTCCCCCCTCAGAGCAGCTGTGAGGGTTAGCCTCACACACAGGTGTCTCACCCGGGAGATGCCAATCCGGAGGCGCAAAGGGCAGCCCCGTTGGAGGTGACCTCTGCCCGGCCCTCACACACCCAGGGCCACCTGGACCTCCCCGCCGGCAGGCCCCGCCGCGCCGTGTCCCACCCCACAGCTCATCTCCAGCCGCCCTCGGAGCCACAGGCTCCACCTGGACATGCTCAGCCCTCGGGGCCACGGGGCTCCCCTTCCTGAACACTCCCGCACGCATGGGGTCAGGCACACGCCTCCCTCCTGGGGCGCGAGGGGCCCTTGTGACGGGACGAGCGGGTGAGGAGTGGGCCCACCACCCCACGGGGCCGTGCCGTGCCACTGGGCCCCCGTCCTCCTCCGTGGTGAGGGAGGGGGCGGGGGGCTCGCTGGAGAACCAGGAAGGAGGAATCCCTCCGGAGCGGAGGCTCTCACCCTGGGGGTGATCCTGCACCCACACTTGGCATCACCAGGAAACATGGCTGATGGTCACACAGGGTGCTGGTGGGGCCGGAATGCACAGGCAGCCCCCCAGGGAAGGCTCGGCCCAAGTGTCCATGCGGCTGCGGTGGGGGTCCCCGCCTTGGACCTCTCCTGCTCAAACCTGCCTCCTCCAGACCTGGGCTGGCTCCTGGCCCACCACTGACCGGCTGTCCCGATCAGGAAGGTTACTCAGCCTCTCCGAGCCTCCTCCTCCTTGCGTGCCACTGGGCGAAAGATGGGGGGCTGCAGGGAGGAGAGAGGTGAGCACAGAGCCCTCCACGCCGCTCGCTCCGTAATGCCGCCGCACGCCAAGCCTAAGAGCCGAGCTCAACTGCTGACCTTCAGCATGGCCATTCCTCCGGGGAGGCCGCCGTTTTGTGGTCAGCTCTCCATCGGGGCAGCCAGGGCCCCTGTGCCGAGACCACAAGGGGCCCCGGGTGAAGTCCGCGTGAATGCGTGAATGACGGAAACCCGTGGGCTTCGCAGCGGATCCCAGACGCAGTCGCCAGAGCCTCGGAGCAGGCTGGCTGCCTGGCCAGGCGCCTGTCCTCTGTCTGGCCTTTGGCCGGCAATTGCAGCCCTTCGGGGTCCTCACCCCTATCCTGCCTGGCCCGCTCCCCTCAGGGACTCAGTCGTTGGTCTTATACTAGTAAAAGGGTTGGGTGAGATTCCCGGCCTGATTGCAGCCCTAGGGACAGGCAGGCCTTGCTGAGTGATGTCACACACGGGATTATTCTGAGGCCTGAGAAGATGGGAAGATATTCATCCATGCATCTGAGGAAGGAAGGCTGGGGAGCTGGCCGCCGTGGGAGGAGGGGAGAATGGACGAGCGTTCAATCTCCTGCCTGACCAAAGGCGACAGGCAGCTTCCCCAAGTGGGCATGGCGTGGTGGCAGAGCCTTCAGGCCCCAACCTCACACAGAGAGAGTGGGACTCAGCCTCCCTCCCACCACCTCCCAGGGGTGCCACTAATCTCTTCAAGCGTCACTCAATGAACACTCCTTCCAAGTGGATGTCCCCTTACCATGAAAAAATATATATATTCACCCCAAGAATCAGCCTCAGAGTTATTAGGAAAATATTTAAAGCATCCCTGTTAAACTGAGAAAGATGATAAAAATGCCTGACGATTTTAAAGACTGTTTTAGAGATACTCGCCAACACGATTGGGCAAGAAAAAAGAATGAGGCACAAAAATCGGAAAGCCGGAAGCAGTTACCATTGTTTGTAAATGGCATAATCAACCCTCGAGAAACAACTGAAAAAGAACCACCAAGTCAAGGAGTTTCAGTGAGGTGGCTGAGCATAAAACTCACATGTAGTAATCGTTAGGTCTTATCTAACAGCAGTTGCTTGGAAGATGTAGTGGAAGTAAAGACCCTATTTATAATAGCATAAGAAGAAATATGTAGGAATAAATGTGAAAGATATATATATATATATATATGAAGAAAATTCTAAAACACTGGAAGAAAATTTGAACAAATGGGAAAGCATACCGTGTTCTTGGATAAGAATATTCAGCATCATGAAAGGTCACTTCTCCTTGAATTAATCTATGGATTCACAATCTCAGTAAAAAATAATAACTGAATTTTTTTTGGGGGGGTCAGGGGTACTACACAAGCTAACCCTGGAGTTCATGGAAAGAGCCATGGAAAGTAAGCCAAGAAGACTTTAAAACACATTAACGGACCCTCGCTGGGTGGGTCAGTTGGCTGGAGCATCAGCCCGCACACCAACAGGTTGTGAGTTCAATTCCCAGTCAGGGTACATCCCGCATTGCAGGTTCAATTCCCAATCAGGGTACATCCCACATTGCAGGTTCAATTCCCAGTCAGGGTACATACCCACATTGCAGGTTCAATTCCCAGTCAGGGTACATCCCACATTGCAGGTTCAATTCCCAGTCAGGGTACATCCCACATTGCAGGTTCAGTTCCCAGTTGGAGTGAGTGCGGGAGGCAAGCAGTCAATGTGTTTCTCTCACATCGATGTTTCTCTCTCTCTCTCTCTCTCTCTCTCTCTCTCTGTCCCTCCCTCCCTTCCACTATCTCTGAAAAGCAATGGAAAAAATATCCCCTGCTGAGGATTAACAAAACAAACAGAAAAAATATTTGAAGGCAAAAAATTAGAACATAAAAGAAATAAAAAAGAAAAATTTTAATAGTCTCAGAGTAGAGAAAGCCTTTCTCAGTATATCATAAAACCCAAAGGACATTAAAGAAAAAACAACAGAAAACAAAATTAGATACAATTTGATTACATAACAATGAAAAAGTAGTCGTGAGGAAAAAAGACGTCACAAACTCAGACACATTGAGAAAATATCTGTAATGCATATTGCCTTCATATATAAAGAGTTCCTGTAAATAAATAAGAAGACGGCCAAAAAAAAATCAATATGGAAATGAGAAAGGACATGAACAGCTGGCTCACAGTAAAAGAAATACAGATGGTTCTCAAACATGTGAAACAATGCTCAGTGTCACTCACAATAAGAGAAAGACACGCTGTGTCTATCATATTCCCACTGATGCTCTGCTGCGAACTCCTTTCCTTACACTCATCATGGTCCCCTCCATCCGGGCCCTGGTCTGGTGTGTCTGAATCACCTTAAGGAAAGAGGCTGCCGGCTTCATCTCTGGGCCAAGAGACCCATCAGTATTTGTGGAACAAATAACGAAGGAAGGAAGGAACTTGGGTCCTGTGGATTCCAGGACCACGTACTTTTGGCCTAAAAGCCTTCCACATACTTGCCTTCCCTTAATTCTGTAGCAGACCTGAAAGGTAGGCATTATGTGCCCATTTCTCAGATGGAAAGGCTAAGGCTCAGAGGATAGAACAGGCCAGAAAACTGGGGTCTCCTGAACTCTCCCAGATCCCTTCCAGGCCCCCCCATCCTGGCAGGGGTGACCCAACAGCCACCCCACGGGCCCCGAGCAGGGTGTGGGTGGCCCGACGCGGCACTTACTTGTGTGCGTAGCCCTCGGAGCTGGCCGTGAGGTTCGCCTGCATCACCGCCTGGAACTCCGTCTCGTTGCAGCAGTATTTGAAAACCGTGTTGTTATGGTGACAGCAGAGGATGAAGGTTTTGTTGTCCGAGAGCCGGGGGCAGTGGAAGCCAAAGTGGTAGTGGCCTTTGTGGTCTGTGTACGGCTCACAGACCCGGAAGTGCGCGGACAAGACTGGAAAAGAGAGTCGCCAGGCTCGGTGGGGTCTCCCCCAAGGCCTGAGCACCAGGGGCGGGCCTGGTGGGTCTGTCCTGGGGGGCCCGGTGCCAGCCTCACCTCTGGCAGGAAGGCCCCCCTCCCTATCACGACAGCCCTGCTTACACTGTGTCCCAAAGACTGGGGGCTCCCATGGGTGGGGCTACATCTAGAGCCTCCTGGGACCCTCTCTGGCCGCTCTGCACACAGTAGGCCCATGAGACGGAAACCTGAACTGTGGCCTCACCGGCTCTGTCTCATTTAATGCACCTGCTCCCCCGTCAGGTGGGCCCGATGCAGAAACGGAGGCTCGGAGGCCTGCAGTGAGCTGCCTGCTCGGGCGGAGGGGGTGCAGCGGGAAGCCACCCAGGCTGCCCTGACGGAGCCCTCTGCACGCCTCCATCTCTGCTGCAGTGCGGTCTGGGGGGACCTGCCGACAGGCCCAGGCTGGCCTGAGGGGTGAGTAGCAAGACCCGGTCCCCCTTGTGGAGAAGGGACACCCCCTTTGCACCTGGGTCTCTACAAAAGCAGTGCCCTGGACCTGAAGGTCCCCAGGAGCTGCCCGTGCCCTCCCCGCCCCAGTGCCAGCTGCCCTGGCCTAGGAGGGGGCCCCTGCTTGGCCACCCACGCCGCTGCCGACCCAGGACGGCCGCTGCCGACCCAGGACGGCCGTTGCCAGCTGCGCCCCTGGAGATAAACAGGGGAGGAGGCCTGAACAGATATAACAATGGGGAACCCTGGAGCGCTGGCCCAGCTTCATTCGTCTCTCCGCAACAGGGGTCAACAGGGGTCGCTGTACTAATTTGTACCCTGGGAAGCCCCGTTGGCTGAATGCATCTCTCCCACCACCACGGCCTGAGCGCCCGCGCCCCGCTCCCGGGGTCCCAGCTGGGCCGCGCTGGCCCGCGAGCGGCCTGGGCAGGCAGCCTTGTGAGGTCCGGGCCCCGCTCCACGTCCAGCACCCTCTTCCGCAGAGACGGGCAGGACCACTGCGGGAGGGGGGTCCCAGGTCTCGGGATCAGGGAGCTCCAGGCCCCCTTTCAGCCTCCGCTCTGGGGTGCGGGGGTCCCTGGGTGGGCTCAGGGGGACGCACCTTCTCTTTGAAACCCGTGGGCTCCTACCGCACAGGGGACACGAGGCTCAGAGCGCGTCTCAACGTTTGCATCCTCTAAGGACTCGGAACTGCAGGCTCTCGGGCCGCTCGGCGACCTCCTGAATCAGAGGCGCTGGGCTGGGAAGGGGCGGGCAGCCCTGAAGGAGACGCTGACGGGCGTGGGCTTGGGAGCCCTGGCCTAGGGGGTGCCACGCTGCAGGGCAGTGAACAGGGGGCATGGGGGGACCGAGACAGAGACAGAGGGAGAGACTGAGAGGGGAAGAGAGAAAGAGAAAGAAACAGAGGGAGAGATAGAGAGACAGAGATGGAGGAGGGGGAGATATGGAGAGACAGAGATGGAGAGGGGGGGGAAAGAGAGATGGAGAGACAGAGATGGAGAGAGAGAGGGGGAAAGAGAGATGGAGAGACAGCAAAGACAGAGACAGAGGGAGAGACAGAGAGGGGAAGAGAGAAAGAAACAGAGGGAGAGATGGAGAGACAGAGATGGAGAGAGAGGGGAAGAGAGATGGAGAGACAGCAGAGACAGAGAGAGTTGGCACCTGGCTCAGGTCGGGGCTCAGTCGGGCTGGCGTGGGGCCAGCCTTGCTGTGGGGTCAGGGCGCCTCTGGGGTCAGCGCTCTGCTCTGGAAGCTGAGGGCCGGGTCCTTGCCCACCTCGGGAACAGGGGAGAGCCCACCTGCAACCTAGGAGGCCGGGGCACCGGGGGTGGCGCCCCAGGGTCGCGCTGCCGGGGTTCAGAGGCCTGGCCCTCACTAGCTGTTCTGTCTCAGGCTAGCCGGTGCCCGCTCCAAGCCTCCGTGTCCTCTCTGCCCAATGGGGTGCCTACGGCATACCCTGGCTTTGACCTGCAGGGATGAGGCGGG